>NC_046971.1:12414019-12716519 GCF_009769545.1 Cyclopterus lumpus | reverse complement strand
CTCTAATATTAGATACCTGTCCCCTGGCTTTTCAGAGGGGGGCTTAGCAGTTGATATTTTCATTTGGTCCTGCCAAGATGCGACACCCCCGCTTTAATCTTGTGTTTGACGTTAAGCGCTCTGTTCATGAAAAGTCTCGGTGAACTTCAACCTTAGGGTGGTGCTGTCATACAAAAGTGATGTGGTGGGGGAGTGAAACTGCCTGGTCTATCCTTGACCCCTCCCATTGGCCTGCCAAAGTCTTTCCCCTGCCCTTCTTAATCAGGTGGGACCCTTCCCTTTTAGAGTGGAGGATAGTATATTCTCAGCATCCAGCTGCGTCTTTTATACTAACTGGCACAGATGTCCACAGATGAAGACGTAGCAGAGAAATTGTGATGGAAGAGAGTGATGCTGGTCTGTGCATTTTTCATTTTTTTAAGGAAAAATACGTTAAATGTACATTTAAAACACCAATGATACACATTAAATATGAACAAACACATTTAGAAAAATAATACATGATTCTCTGTGATACTTAAATTGTTCCCACTCTGTGGCATCATTCATTAACTAAAGCTAAATCCAACATCTAGATCCAAATGCTGGATATGATTAATGGTCTAAATGGAAAAACAGAGTTCACTCTTGTGAACTCGTTTGTTGAGTGGCAATTACTTTTCACCATTTCATCTGAGCTGGAGAGCATCGGTATACATTTGCAGGCAATAAACATGCCTGAAATTATCAGAGGGAAGACAAAGTAGGAGTAGACTAATGAATTCTTGGGTAACTACCCCTTCATTCAGCTGCAGGCATTGTGCTCTGCTTCCATGTTAGCATTTATCGTGATGTTGAGGACAAACAAGCCACTTCTTTGCAATCATTAAGATGCGTTTCCCTACTGATTGATGTGTGGAATCAATTGCTCCCCGTAGCATCCATGTCAGTCTATTACCACACAGTCTGGTAATGATAGGCTGTTCCCCACAAGATTATAGAGCTCTGTCACAAAGACTTGCTTCTATGTCTGACCTGGTCCGCTATAATTGAGACTAGGTTCATTTTTACTCTGTAGGTAAACAAAAAAATGTCTTTATCATAGTTAAAGGAGTGTTTATTTACGCTGTAACGCAATGAATTATTAATATGATTAAATTACTGAATAAAAATGGCCTTTTGTAATGTTTTGAGCCTGGAAAAAAAAGTTTGGCTGGAAACTTCAGATGTTCAGAGAGATTGTTGTATTTGCCTTAATGATGAATACAAACAATTTCAACAGTCAGTATCATATTCAAAACATATATCTGATCAGAATTCAAGCCAGTGGCCACGCTTTCCAGTGTATACATATTTGAAGTGATTAACAACAGGTGTTTTCTACTCAGAATACCCTTCTGTGTAACTGTCCTTTTCTTGTCATGTGAATACACCACAGCTCTCTTCCTGCCAAGCTGACTGCCATCCAACCCATTAGGAGCCAGCAGCATTGCCACTCATTTAGTTGGTGGCCCAGGGATGTACCACACAGGCCTGATCCTGATTACACATGATCAAAGATGGGTTCTTCAACAGTTTGATTACAAATTTGAGCTTGAATAAAATCCACATGCCTGTGTTCCTCTGAAACGACTAATTGAATAGAATTATGACTTTTATAATGATTTAATACAACAATTGGAATTTTCATCAGGTTGACCTCAATCATCGGAGTAGAACTACAGTATGTGCTGCATTTAATTACCGAAAGTGAAAGTTGATTATCAGAAAATATGGCGCATATCAAGTGATTTCCTGCCTCAAGTAATATTATTCTGTATAGTTAGAGTTGGAAAAAGATGACTTGGGAACTTCAGTCAAGACAAAAGGCATGAGCTAATGAGACTGGTTAGGGATTCAAATTTATGGAAATGTGATTAATTACAGACACCTATCTTTCATCTGTAGCATTTAGTGGTGAAGTAATTAAAACCAACAATGAGAATCCCAGCAGTGGAAAAAGCAAACAAGATCAAAGAAAGCGGAGCCTTCACGGGAAAGCCCGTACATGCTGAACTGGGCCTGGCCACGGGCAACGGGGTCTCATTAAAGTCACACTGTGCTGATCATCCATTAACCTGCTTTATGTGGCCTCTGATTTAAACTTGCATAACACCACTGTGAGGTGTGTGCATAATGTCTTTCTGGAGGTGACCAAGAGGAAGTGCTGCCTTGTGTTATTCAGGAACAACCTTTGATTGGTTGATTGGAAAGGAGTTAACTGGCCTCAATACATAATGAATAATACAATGTTTACATGAAAACATCTTAAGTCTGCATCATCAAGACCACACTATGATGTGGATCATAATACTATACACGACTATGTAAAGTGATGTGTAAATAAGAGGACAAACATTAAAGTGTTTTGTTGTTTTCCTTAATTAGCTGATTTTGCTCATATCTACTCCAATTAAGTGAAAATAAAAGCAAAGATGTTTGCGCCAAATTAAATTTTTACGACCATTTATGAAGTGCATCACCTTCGCAAGTTATGTGGGCAAAGAATGCAAATATGTAGACACTTTTATGATGGTTGACTAAAAAAGAGTTAGGAAGAAGTAATCTTACATTCAGTGGTGGAAATTATTTCAAACTGATGATCCTGAATGTTTAACAAACCTTTAATGTGTCTAATGTAATGTTCTTATTGTTCTTACAGTAGCTGCAAACATTGCTTTTTGCAATTGCAAAGTGTACAAAAGATTACATTTTCTTTTACATTGTTGTTTCTATATAACATGTTTTGATTTTTGAATATGGACGATCCGATCCGTCTGTGTTAAAGTATGTAAAGCAGAGCAAATATATGTGTGAAGGTTTTTGGAGTCCAGTGAGGGTTTGATTACGTTTAAATTAACCACTGATCAAGATATTTAATTGACTCAAACAAAGCAGAGGAATAGAGTCTCTCGCCGCTGACAAAGACCCGCCAGAGACCTTACACTACGTGGAGAACAAACGATGGCTCGTCTTAACTTTTATTATGGGCAATTGGGGGTCATATTTTAAATGAGAGATTAGCCGCTCATCACAATATTGGTGGATTATCAACTACCTGCAATGAAAGCAACCCCTGGTTCTGGGTCGATAAGAGTTTGACTGCATTTCGAATTAATTTTCCTCAGCTTAGAGAGCTGGACTCCTATCTTGTTATTGATCACACTGTTAATCCATAACCAAGCACATCCTTTCCCCACAGAATGAGCAGTATAATATAAAACGATCACTCTTGACAGCGTGTATAAAAACAGATTTATAAGTGATTAGATTTCATTATTAAAGAATATGTTTCCAGACAATTTTTTCATTTGTTACATTTTTTACAATTTTACACCAACGTTTTTCATGCTCTGTATTCCTTTTGGTCTCGGTTGTGATTGATTTATTTCCCCGACAGCAGGAACACTTCACACCTCGGCTGCTTTCTCTGTTTGTCTTTTCCAACAGAGGGACCTCCTCAGTGGATGAAATTTAGCCCCGACCTCTGACCTTTGGGTCCAGTGTTTGTCTCCAGTCCAGTGACCACAAACAACTCCTGGATTGCTGTAAATGTCGGTGCAGCGGTGTCTCCACCCTCTCCCCTGTGAACCATAGTGCTGCACTCAACCTGCACTGATAGGACAGTTTCATGAGAGCTCCATTATCAGTTTATGTTGAATTGATATCTCAGGTTTCCTCCTAATGATGCCTGTGTAAACTGAACGACTGTCACCAAACAAACAGCAATGAGAGGCTGTTTCTACACTCTTTTTTAAACTTTCTTTAATGTAACTCTTCAACCCTTATATGTAGCAGTTCAGGAAAAATATGAATTATTTTAATTTATATCTTGTTTTGGAAATGTAAGATTTTAGATGCGTTAGTTTCATTACCTAAAGAGTGCAGGATGAGCTGCTGGAAGTGGCCTATTTAGCACACATAGCAGCTGGTACCATCTGTCATAAAGCTCAAATATAATAGATTGAAATTCTTGTTCTGAAGACATTGGTTGTAATGCATCCCATTTTGAAGCACTTTGGCTCACCCTTCCCCCACCCATAAACACACACACTCCCTTTCTCTCCTATCCAGGCCTCCCGAGGTTGGTGTCTCTGCGTTAGGACTCTATTGTTGCCTACTGCTGGATAATGCCCTTATTAATTGTACCTCTTTGTAAGGTGTCAGCTGTAGCCTCAGATTGAGATGGATGGATCTCTGGAGTCTGCTCCCTGACCCTCCACAGACGCTCTATCTCTGCACAGCACACAGATGCAACAGTGAGTGCTGACACACCATGACTAAAAGCTGAGATAAAACAGGCATGTTTTAATTATTCCACTGAAAAAAGAAACATGTTTCCAAACTGAAAAGCCCTTTTCTCTCATTGCTAAGGTGAGCTAGCATGAAGTGTGTTTTAATTATCTGAATATTTGAGTGAACAGCTCATAGCAGTGATGAAATATCTTTTTGTATTGATTATTTTAGTGTGTTGCAGAAATACTGGTTAATTAGGTGGATTGAAGCCTCCGTGAGATCAACAGCATTAACATCAAATCCCTTCCTTCTCATTAAAGGAAACAGAGTCGATTTAATTAATGCATATTAATCCCCACTGATGATCATTTTAGCTTTAAAAATAGCATGACAGTGTGGATTTCACATTTAGCCATTAAAATAATATGGTTTGATCACTCTCTGAATCAATGTATACACCTTTTGATAGTGTTTGTCGTAATCTTTAGATTCAATAACTGAATTGTAGGTAAGAGTTCACCTGTAGGCATTATGAACATTTGTACGTGTATTTATTAATGTTGTTTGGTTTCATATATACTGTATATTTCATAGAATTATGGAAATGAATACATTTACATTAATGAGAGGAAGAGTTTAACTTTAAAAAGTGGTTTAAAACATTTTAGTTAGCAAACACAACCAATATCAAGATAATGCTGTACTATTAATAATTCATTTGTACATATCACGCTCCTCCAGCATCTATTCCCCTGATGTTGACCGGCTTCATTTCTTATTTGAATGTTCCCTGCTGTGAGCACACTTAGCATGGCTTCATGGATGTCAGTGGATGCCACTTTAGACGACTCAAGCATCATGATCAGACTGTTTGGTTGTGGAAGTTATAATAATGAGTTGATCTGAAGCCCCACTGATGACTCTATTGAACCAGCTAATAGAAACATTTGCACAGACAGAATCTTGCATGGAGCTTTAGGGATATTGAAGGTATTTCTTGTCCGATATTTTTAAAGCAATGCAATTGTCAATGTGTCACCAGTAGAAGATTACTCTTAGTGATGCTTCTGTAAGTTTGAAAAAGTCAGAATGCCTTCTGCCACTTCTGTTACCAACGTGCTTTTGAGCAAGACAACTCATGCCTACACAGCTCCAATCAAGCTGTCCTTATGTTTTCATTAGATGACCCAAAATCCCTGTGGAAATTTGAGTCGATAAATAAAGTGAAACATGTTGTAAAATGTTGTTTGTAATCTCACATATTTAAGAAGTTGACTGAAACAAAACGTTTGATGTCCTTAAAATAATCAAATTCCTAAACACATTATAATTATGTTCACACACTTTATCCACAGCTCTTCTCTGAAGCCACACAGTAACTGCACCAGCAGAAGGAGACTGAAGTAAAAGAAGAAAAAAAAGAAGCACGGAGCAGAAAATGGAGGTCCTCTCCCTTCAGATCCTATTTAGAGAGGCCCCGCACATTTTAAAGTGTCAATTGTTTTTGTCTCTTGAAGTGTGGATGGAATGTTTGAAATCCAGTATTAACTGTAGTGCCTGCTGAGTTAAATTATGGTCCCTGGACTGCGGGGTGGGAGTAATCAATAAGAATACACAAGGCAGTGTGTAATGTGTCTGCTCCTAGCAGCAGGGACACTGTCCCCCTTACCCTGTCCCCCAGCAGGTTAGATAAATATGATACCGAAATAGGGCACACTGGATTATATGATATCAATGTAGAATCAGGGAAGTGCTATTACACTCCCCTTGCCCACTGTGAGTACTATTGACAAGGTTGGCTTTGAACATGGTGGTGTATTACTCGCGCTCGCTCTCTCTCTCTCTCTCTCTCTCCTTCTTCTCTCTGCATAATATGAAGAACCACGGGAGGAAAGGGATCTATATTTCACTTAGCTTTGATTAAAATGGCTATTTTATGCCCGTGCCTTGAAGTTGTGTTTATTGCACCCACAAGTTAATCTGTGAAGGGCATGCTGTGATCTAAATTTCCAGATGCTTCTTTGCATAAAGAGCCAATAACATATTGTAGAATCAATTGACAATTGATTTGATTTCTTTAACGATCTGCAACATAGTGCTCATAACATTCTCCTATTGATAACTGTATCTTTTCTCTTTCTCATGTTGACCCCGTCAACTGTCCCACCAATTAAAACAGTGTGCCGATGTTGTTGTTTGGCTGCTTACTAGTTGCTCATACAGTAACCTCATATCACTGATCTACTCAGACTATTGATTAACTCTCCCTCCTCCGTGGTGAAAGGATCAAACCTGGCATGTCTAAAAGGCCATTATCAGGTCCACTTCAGATAACCTGCCACAACCTGATACAGCCCCTTTCACAGGTCGCAACCTCTCTGGCCTCTCCAGCCATCATACTCCCTCTGACCCCCAACCATCATTATCATTCTTGTGTTAAATGACATACAGGTCAAGAAAATGGCACCGTGTTGATGTCTCACATGTGAATAATCCATGCATCTCTGAAAAATGTCATGCATGTCTGCTTTGTCAAGTATACATTTTAGCACAGAGGCAGTGTATTAACAATTAAATTGAATATATTGAAGGTGTAGTTGAATTTTCATATACAGGGAAAAAAATTTTAAACACGTCAACTCCTAAATATCATTACCGTTTTCAGAGCATTCTTTATAGGATAGAACCACTTTTTATGGCAAGCAGACTAAATCAATTAAAGGTTTCTGCAACCGCCAGTCTTCATGTGTACACTTAATTTAGAGATTCAGTCGCTCCTTTATTTCAATTAAAACCCTAACAAGTGTCCTGGGGTCTGGATTTGTTGCACTGTTAGTATTTCCAAAGTGCTTTTTTTTTTTAATTCTGAGAGGAATCTAGATATTAAAGTTGTTTTTTTAAGGCCAGGTATTAGTCACATCGCGGTGCTTTCACACAAAAGATTTGGCAGAAGCTAATTTGCATACGGTCAGAGTCAAGCTCCTGATGGAAGTTGTGCAGCATCCTTGTCTCTTAGCAACACTCTTTCTCTCTTGGTGTCTGTGTTGAATTGACTAGTCCTTGGCACTCGTCTTTCACTAAGAAAATTCATAATGAAATGCCACCCGACAACCTGCATCTATCACAGAGAGACGCTCCTCACTTCCCTCTTTGGTTGCAATAATTTTACTCTGGAATTAATAAATCAGCACATTGTTTAATAGCACAGCAGAGGAGAATGTCACTGACATGTGAATACGCGGCAACTTTGGTTTTAGGGGGCATAAACATGTTTATTAAGAATTGTGCCAAGATTAGAGGCAAATTAGCAGGTAATTGGAGACACCTGCAAAACAAAGGGGAGGATGGTGAGGTGGTAGTGTGGAGCGCGATAAAGGAAGAGATTGGGCTTCTGGGCTGGCCTCCACCCGTTTATTGGTGGGGGAGGCATTTAAAAAGAGGGGATTTGGTATGTTGAGAAAATGACTTTTGTCCTCTTCCATGGCGACTGCATCCAGATGCTGCCAAGAGATGTTAATAGAGGGTCACATTTTGGACAATAGCCTCCATCACTGCATTCACAACTGCCTCTGTACTCCCAGCTCAACGCGTCAAAAGAAGAGATGTGCTCCAATTAATGTTTTTTGGCAAAGGCAGCCAGCCATAAACTATACTGTAATTATCGTTCTGCTGATGATGTCTATCATCTCGGTCACCTTGGTCACATGTGGTCTTCGCCCAGCACATTTAAACTTCCCGTGAGAGGTCAAATCCATACACATTTATCGCCCACTTCTTTACATCCTCCTCGTCCTTTTATCGTCGCACATGTCGTCTCCTTCTTCTTCTTCTTCGTCTCCTTCTTCTTCTTTTGCGTGGTGCTCGTCAACAACATCCAAGTCCTGACAGGTGCTGTGCGGACATTAAACCTGCTGCTTTCTGTTTTAAAGCGCTGCGCGTTTCACGGCTCATTTCAGGCGCATTCTGGCTCGCAGCAACTCTGCCTGAGGAAATGTCTGCGCACTGGGAATTATTTCAGCTCTCCCTGCTGTTGCACCGAGATACACACGCACCTTTTTAGATGACTCATGTCACAATACAAACTAAAAATGTATTTAAAATCTAAATTATTATAATATTATTATTATTATTATCAAATTATATATATATATTTTAATTAAAATATTTAAAATATAAAATTGGTTGTGTCAGGCTACGGAATGGTGGGTTCAGCTTGCAGAACTCTAATTTGGATTTGTTTTGTTATATTAAATACATTTTATAAAAACAAATAAATAAATAAACGGTTCGCTACATGACGCTGGTACACCCGGACAAATTAGGCTGTTGCGTGGTGGCCACGTGCGTTATACACACACATTGTGACACCTCCCGACTTTGATTATAACCACGAGGTAACTCCTGAACTAAATGAGGAAGTGGTATGTATTTGTGTTTTTGCCGACAAGTAGCTCAAATGATTGTCTTCATATTTTAATTATTGTATCATCCACTGCGATAAATCGACGGAAATTCCTTTAACTGTCACAATCTCTTAATTGGTGTATTGTTTTGAAGAGACAGTCGATGCCGACGCACAACTGTTCCACACCCGGTGCTTCACACACACGCTCTGTGTCCACAGCATCCCTGAACACGCAGGGTTTCTCCTCCGCTGTTTTCTCGCTGCCAGAGGTCGTCCTGTCGCACGGTGTCAGTGACTTCAACAAACCAAACGGCTAATTGTCACCCTTTAATTGTGATTTAATTTCATCCTCCAGGCTCCCGCAAAGCTGTGTAAAATAACAACATAAACGGCTGCGAATAACAAACCTTTAGTGAATCGTATTGATTGACGCGCGAGAAGGAGAGGTAGAGGGAACGCACCTGCCTCTCTCTGTCCATCTCGGGATCATGAACACACCAAGTAGGTCTAATTTCTGAGACATTCAGCTGGGATGTGTCTCAATTGGGACTGGGATTAGAGGCTGTGATTGTCTATTGGTTTAGATTGGGTTGTTCAGGGCAATTCTGGAAACTTATATTGCAATCCACCGATTGTAATGATGGAGAGCCCTCGATGTGGCAGCACTGATTACATCAGCCTGTCTCTGCGGCTTCTCTCCTCTCAGGTATTTATTCGTTCAGGGCGCAGTCCACAAATAGCTTCTATAGCTCATGTTCACATATGGGACGGACTCTCTATTACAGACGGTAAGATGAACAATCTGACTGTTTTCATTGCGCTCATTCATTTATTGGTCTTATTGCTTAATTAGAAAACCGGCAAATACGGCGTTAAAATATGTCCAGGTGTTTACAGTATGCCTTAAAATACATCACTCGTTTCCTATTGGCTGCTGTGGCGCTTTGTAATTAGAGATTTATCAAGGACCTTTTTTTCTAAAGAGCGCGAGGCTCCTCCTCGCCCGTTACTAAATGATGTGTCCATGCAAAGTGGTGGAAGAATATTCAGATCTTACTTTGGTTAAAGTATAATGCTGCAATATAAAAAGACAAGGCCTGTATTAAAACTGTCACTTACATGTTATTTTTGTTGTTATGTTATACTTATGGAATTGGATTATATGTACTGATGCATTAATGTATTTGTATCATTAATGTTGTGTAATTTAAATTATTCTGCTGTTAGATTATAAGGCTGCATCGTATTTCATAAGATCATTGTAATGTACATTTTGAATCTGTGAAGTATAACTAGTAAGACAGCTGTATAATAAACGCAGTGAAGTAAAAATAAAAAGTACAATATATCAGTATAAGTAGTATGATTGCACTTTTACATGTACTTTCCAATGAAACCACATTACATCATAATGTTTACATCACTGTGTGTATGTAAACAGTGTTTATATCAAATCTAAATAATTATTCTTTCTATACATATTCACAGTTTACACTGGTGTTTTCTTAAATAAAACAATGGATTCCTACCGACACACTTCCAGAGCAATTTCCCAGTGGGGGATAAAGTACTCTGATCATTTACTTAAAAGAAAAAGTAGCAACAGATCAAAGTAAAAATACTCCTGTAGGTCATAATCCTTGATGAAAATAGTCCAGATGTATTATCAGCAAATGTACCATAAGTACCAAAAGCAAAATGACTCATTATGCAGAATAGCCCCTTACATTACTGCATATATCAAATGATATATTATTGGATTACTGATAACGAGACAGCATTTTAATGTTGTAGTAGGTTGAGGCAAAGCACAGTTGGTAGTTTAATCTAGATAAACATATCATAATCTACATTTGAAGGTTACTTTAACTAAAGTAGCACTTAAGTAGCTGAGTAAATGTACTTAGTTACTTCGCACCACTGCAGCTGATAATAAATCACACCCATGTGTCTGCAGGCTGTGATCATATCAGCATGTGCTTTCCAGCATGTTCTTATGAACCATCTCTGTGACATATGGAGATGCTTCCTCCCACAGCCACACCTGACTGATCCTCTCCTTTCTCTGCACAGATGATATCACACAGCTCACTGCGACAAGATTCCCAAATGGCTCTCCTTTACAGTGGAACATGTCATCTGACCATGTCGCCTGGCTAAACCCAAATATTGTGCATTGTTGTTAAAGAGAGGTCAGGCAACTTGCGAGTCGTGTATTTCAGGCTGTGTTCTCTAATGAAGTATTCATGAAGCAGCAGTGGGAGCAAAGTATAGGTTTACACTGGTGGTTGGGACGGCATCGCCCCCACTTCCCATGTGTAATGCTCGGCTTTCCCCCTGCCGGCAGACAGGCCATCATTCCTAGTGTACTTCCAGCAATGATATCAAAAAGGTTTTTTGGTCAAGCCAAAGAGAGGTCACTCTAATAATACCCAAGGTCAGTGGTGGGAGCCAGCGAGTCTCCCAGTCATTATTCATTTGTTCACAGAGTTAATGACAGTTGCAGGGGGACGAGAACTTGGAGCCAGTAGCCGCGTGATGTCACCAACACATGCCAAGGGATTAGGAGGGCAGGCAGGGGACAAGAAGTGTGGATTATACAGGAAAATGAAACCACAGCAACAACCTTTACTGCTCCAACGCCCAACTCTGCATGTTTGCTGTTGGAGTTATGACAAATACACAGAGATGTCACTGAATTATGACAAGTTGCATGACATTGAAGCAGACAGCATTGCCAAATAAAAGGATAAAAGAAATCTTCAAGAGTGTTTTTACTTATTCATGTCCATCATGTGCATGTTGAATGTTCTGTTCGGAGGTGTTTAACATAACATGTCAGTTTGATGAGAGAACATGTTTTTCTTTTTTCTTTTTTAAACCAAACACCATCATTCATTTACAGTCTTTTGGTACATTACTGTAATATTGTGGATGTGTTTATGGTCGGAGAGGATTCAGCAATTTCTTAAAACAAATTACAGAATTTTATAGTCACCACATTATATATGGCGCCGTTATAGAGCTACAGTAACAACACCGGCGGAAAAACTGGAGACTGTGGCTTTCACACACAGAGAGAATGAACAATGAACACACCTTATTCAGTCATTGGGCAGGCAGCGCAGAGTGAACAATGAACCCCTCCCTCCTGTCTAGCACCATGTCTGATAATGACCACATCCACCACCGCTGATAGCGCTCGTCTTTTATGACCTACATGAGCATAAATACAGCTCAGATAAAACATTTCAGGAAGGATATTGACAATATGACCAGCTGTGCACGAGTGGCAGCACAAACTGGGTTTTCATGTTTTCATAAGGTTCAATGGAGAAAGAAGCCACATGTTGTATCTGCTGGTCACTTGAGCCATGAAGCAAAACGATTTTACATTCTGCACCTGAAAAGGCTCCATATGTTGTTTTGTCTCTAAACAACATTTAGTCCTTGTTTTTGTTGCAAAACAACTGACGAAGGAGTTGCTTTTGTCTTCTTTCAGTTACATCTGCTGAATAATTAGAAAGAAACTAATATGCATTGTGATGAATTATGGTGCAGGAATCCACCAATTTGGCCTTTGTCTCAAAACCTAACATGCAGATACAGTAGATTCCCTGTTTGAGCATAAGGTCAGAGTATAAATATAAACTGCATTTTGCATTACTTTCAGATGAGTGAAGCTGTCAGACCAATAATATGAGCTTTCAGTCCTACTTTCTGCCACTTATCCCCCATTCTAGGACCAGGGGTCATGTGAAAATTGAAAGTGACAGTCAAACCAGCATGTTGAACAGGCTGATTGGACTAAGCTGTCACGGCCCAGATCAGAGCTTTTTAACACCAGGCCTATCAGAGGCCTCTTTCAGTTGGAGCAACCAATACAGGCCAGGATATGTATAAGAAAATTAAAAAACTTAACAAGGAAAGGAAAATATTTCTAATCCAAGACAGAAAGAGTCTGAACTGCCACATAAATCCTGGATTATTTAAGAAATTGATGCAATGAGATAAAAATAATAAACAAATGCAAATAACTAGAAAGACAAAGTTTGAGTAAGTTGTCAAAAAAAACTTTTAAGAATACTATTAACAGCAAAAACAAAAGCTTCATAGTTCACTGAGGGGCTTTTCTCTCCGACAGGATTCAGCTCTCATTTCCTCTTTCAGATGAATGAAGTCCAGTGGTTTTCCTTTGTGGTCGTTTGAATGAAAATGTTTGTATCACCTGTTTTGCGGATGATTTAATGAGCGTGTGATGCTGTCACATGAAAGATTTTTTACTTCATCGAAAGCATTCCCTGTCAATTTATATTTTGTTTCATATGCAGCATTGCATGAAGCCCAGTCGAAAGCAATCAGCTCACCGTCATCCATTCAGATGATAATAAATCACGTCATTATTACTTTTACTCAGGTCCATCTTTGAAACAGAGGAGGATGAAATATTTTTGTCAGGTGGAAGAATAACTTATGATCCTTTTATGTCCTGCTGAGAACCCTTGAAAATAATAATACACCACAGCAGAAGCACATGAACAACTGAAAGGCACTGAGTGTTATAAATCTTATGGGATTTGCATATTTTGTCCCCACAGCAAGAAGCAGCCAAAAGAAATCACATGGCATGTGAAAAAAAAGAAGGGTTACAAAACTCACTCAGAAGTTAGAGTTCAGGATGTGTTTCTCCAGAACTCACTTGTGATTGAAAACGTGAGGATTTCAAGGTAAAAGCTTCTTGAAGTACAGATTTCTTTTTTATTCTTGTATCTGAAAGACTCAAAGTCAGAATTATCAATCAACAAATCTGTCACAATGTGCTTATTTGACCTTCAATCCTTATCTGTTTCTCTTTAGTTTGCTTCTTTCTTATGTCAACTTCAACAGCTTTACTTTATTACACCATTTAAAAAGTCTTCAAGAGCCTCTAAACAAACTGAAACCTTGGCTGTCTAATAATGTGAGTCCATGCTGAGGGGCCATTGTCAGACAAGTTAGGAATCAAAGTGTCACATCTCGTCTCTCCTGCTATACTGGGAGTTTTAACATTAGGTGTAGGGTTGGCTGTTGTGTTTCATGAAAAAAAAAGTTGTTATTAATGTTGTCATTGTCATTGCTTTAATATAAAGTAGAGGAAGAAGCCAATAAAACCTTAAAAGACTGATGAGAATTGTGTGACTTTCCAGAATTCAAAGAGTCGGTGAAACATTTCCAGGACTGTAATGACAAAGTTTATAAAGAAAATAACAACTTCCTCTTTATCTAACAATATGTAATGTGCAAACAGCCTTGAGATGCAAAAATCCAAACTGAAAAGAGACTTCACCCTCTTGTTTTTTGTCCTGAGCTGTGATTGGTTGAAAAAGCTTGACTCACCAATGCACTACAACTGACTTGCTTTGTGTGCGTGCATGTGTGTGTGTGTGTGTGTCTGTGTGTGTGTGTGTGTGTGTGTGTGTGTGTGTGTGTGAAAGAGAGAGAGGAAGTGTGCGCCAGTGGCCAGATCCGTGTTATGTGTTACTGTTTTAAGTTAAAATCAATAAAATGGCATTTGATTTCATTTTCAACACACAGCTCACAAACTTTATCTAACTTTATCCTTAAATCAAATCGTGGATATTAGATTTTCTTGGCTTCACAGTTTACATTTGTGGTCATTATCAGATACTGTGCCTCCTCCATTCCCTTGAGGCAGCATAATCACCCAATAAATATAACATACTCTGAGTGATAACTTGCCCACTCCGTTCTTTCCTTCACTGCTTAACTCCAACACTTGAAACGTGTTCTGGAGTGTAGTAAAGCAACTTCAAAATATATGGAATCAGACAAATATAAAGAGTATGATAATTGAAATAAGAACCAGACTGAGCAATTGATCAGCACACAATATCAACCCAGCTACAGCAAGACATCCTGTTTGGCTCAGGCATCAGAAAAATAACAAAGTGACAGCTAAAGTGAGGAGTTATATTCTGAAAACCATTAATAATGAAGTGTAACAGTCCTCTTTAAATCCGTATTTATGTTTCCTCGTGCCTAAACAGTACCAAAGTGTTCTATGTTGAAAAAAGGGCTCCACATTTCAACTATAAAGGTTGTCCAACAGCAACAAACTGAAGTCTTTGGAGAGTCATGAAACACTTCAGAGTTGTTTTCCTTCACTCCTTCTTTCTGTCGACACACACAGCAAATTAGAGGAGTGTAGCAGGTTTTGTCGAGTACATATCCACACACACACACACACACACACACATACACACACACAAACACACACACACACACACGCGGAGAGAGAGATAAATTAGAGACAGTGTTGCTTTAATTATGTGATACATGTTTAAATCTAAGAACACAAACGTGGACTCTCCTCCTTCCTCTAAAGGATCAGGTAAAAAGACTTGTCTCCATGCCTTCCAAAACGCACTCCTCCCATGTCCATCCCAACATCACAATTCTCCAACCCATGTTCTCCCTTTTTTTCTGATTCCACTGATCTGAGCTTGAAATGCGAAGACAGCAAAGCACTAAGCCTTCAAACGTGTGATTTTTTCAAAAGATCTCTAGAAGCAATCTCTGCCTGACTGACCCCTGACAGCTGCAGATCTCTTTATTTCTCTCTCTGCTGGCACTTCATTTGGTAGAAAAGCTCTCAGATTCACACCTCTGTCAGGCAGCACAAGTGTTTATTATGTGCATACACACAGAATATCCCACATAGTGCACACCTCAAAGGCATGCAGTTTGCAGTCTTTTAACAAACAACATGACACAGTAATTTATGCTGCTTATATTTATTGCACATAAATCTTACTTCTTGCTAAACTAAAAGTGAGTAAATATTGTCATATACACAATTTCTGTTTGTATTCTCCCCAGAGCCATAGAGTCATGAAACCCAGTATGATCCATGAAATATGTTTCTTTAATACCACCGACGAACCTGTCCTCTGGCTTATCTGCTCCTCACTGCAGACACACAAGGTGCAATGGATTTGACTTCCTCCTCATGTTTGCATTTCTTCTTTTTATTTCAGTCAGTCAAAACCAAAAGAGTGAAAAACTGTTATGGATGACGGAAGGGAAAACATAACTAAATGTACGTCACTGTGTGATAATATGTACAAAACAGATCATCTGCAAAACAAATACATACTGTAAGTAGCAGTTACATTTAAATACACTTCTCCATTGTGTTGGATTATAAATATCCACCAAACAACAGAATTACCTGAACAATAGCACGTATTCTTATGTGCAGTTTGTCTTGGTTGTATTATGGCAGCTTTTCCTCCATCACTCCGAGTGCAGGCTTTGCTGGTGCCTCCTTCTCTGGAAATGAGACTGCAGGCTCTATCATTAGATCGGATGGCAAGTCTTTATGCAAAGTGTTTTGCATAATTACATACCAAAGCCAGAATAGCCACCCTCAAATTTTATGGGTCACAAAACATCAACAATTGCCGCATTATTGTCCACCAAAGTCCAGCCCCACCAATGACAAGGAACGAAAAAAGAAGAAGAAGAGAGAGAAAGAACTCCTCTGCTTAATCTCAGTTTGGGAGATTGCATTTCCATTCCAATAAAAAAAGTAAAGAAGATTATTCCCATCTTGTTTACATATAGTTGTAAAGTTCAGAGGACTGGCCAAGGCTTCTGGGAGCTTGATCACCGGGTGAGCATCAAGAAGTGACTCCAGTAAAGTCCTTCATATTTGTAACCTTCAGTTCTTGTATTGTATTTGTATTTGTTCAAGAAAATTAAGACGTTCATCGTGCGATGTTATTCGTTTTATTTAATTCTGGAAATGATGTATGTAGTAAAAAATACCCCAAAGTGGTCGTACAATTATGTGTGTGTATATAATACAGTGGCTAGTAATACGAGCTGATAATGCTGATTATTATTAAATAGGTTTTACTAAATATATCGAGCCTGCGGGAGATTTATTTGAGCATCCATCCATTCAGATATCCAGGTTTAAAATGATTATCACAGTGGTTAATGTAATCAGTTTAAGTGAGTTTGAAGCTTTTATTTACAGTACATGTTGCATTACTCAAAACAAAACAACAATAATTAACAGAAATCCGATTAAATTAATTGCGTCACTAATTTTGAAGACTCCGGAAGAGCAATAAAAAGCGAATTAAAAACGAACAATTAATCCATTTTGATTTATTTAATTTTCAGTAATAGAGCATAATAATTATTATGGTAGCTCAGTGATTGATTTTAGAATATATAATAACTTCGTAGTGATGTTACATGTTGTTCTTGGAGCCAATATCCGTCGTTAACAAGCCGTAGTCATTCTCAACTCCGGCAGAGAGAACGGGGTCACAGATGAAAACGGAAACAATATGTCCGTAGAAAGAAATACGTTAATTAAAGGAATATAAGAAACTGGTGAAGGCAGAACATGAGTTTAGTTTTAAAGTGCACAAAAGCTGTGATAATACGGAAACTCTCAGTGGAGGAAAGGTCAGATAAACAGTCCTTCTTTTCAGTTAAGATACAACATGGTCCATATAAATATGAGAGACAAGAGACAGCCTCACGTGAGCAATCAGACTGGTATCACTAAATATTTCTCAAGAGCGCGTGATAAAAAAGAAATCGAAAAATCACCAATGATGACGGCTTTGAGACCGCAGTTATGAGGTCTTTTGCGCTTTTTGTGCAACACATAAAGTATTAAAACCACCTCACTTTGTCACTTTTGTGTTTTATCTGTTATTTTTCCTACCATAACACAGCTTTCATTTTGTATTTATCATTAAATAAGTGATAATAATAAGTAATCTCCTCCAAAAATGTATTTAGACAAATTAAAATTAAAATTGTGAATAAAATGTGTGAAATTCCCAGCTGCCATTGCATATCTCTATTATGTTTTTTAATCTTTTGATCGACCAATTTCACAGCAAAAAAAAACGAAAAGAAGAAACACCTAGTTAGACATGTAACGCATAATCGCCAGTCGGGGCAACGGAGCACAGCTGAGGTTAAGCGTGCAGAATAGCGCCATCTCGCTGTTGCAGACAGATATTCCTGCACTTTGTTTCCTCTTTCTGCGGAGACCCTCCGTGAAGATGTGTCCTCTCATAAGGTTGACCGATTTCTGTGTGCGGAGCCAGCTATGACAACAGCCTGCATGCTGCTGTCTTTTGGCGGCCACCAGTTATATGTGTTATCGCTGTTCATTAGTGCCGGGGGTCCCGGAGCGGGTCTCGGGACCTGCGGGGGTCAGTGAGAGGAGGGGGAGGGGGGGGCAGCGCGTCCTCAGCAACTTGAGAAGTACAGTCATTTCACTGTAATCTAATTCCACAAAATGATCACATAGACTACACTAGTTCCCAATCTGAGGTCCCGGGACGCTCGTGGGTCACCGAGGGAGTTAAACAGGGTCCTCCAGAAATCAGAGAAATAAATTAATTTCTCTTGTGGGTCGTGATTGGTTTGCAGTTGCGCATTTACAGGATGTATGAATTTGGTGATCCTGGATTTCAGTTTCTCGGCTGCTGTCTGATTATGGGCTGTGTGTGTGTGTGTACTAAATCCCATCAAGCCTCAGAAAATGTCATATGTGGGTCCCTGTGACAAAAATCATATCAAGCGTGGATCCAGGGGCTGCAGCGCGTATCTCCGCAGGTTGGTCTTGAGATGTGGGAGCTCATGCTGAGAGAAAAAATAAACCTACTCTCAATATCATGGAGGCTGTTTCTACAAAAAGCCGAGAATTGGTAAATTTCAGGGCGGAAATACAGAAAAGAGGAACACAATCCAGCATCACCGGAGCTGGATGTTCCCTGTAAACTATCAGTGGGTGCGGTTGAATAAGGTCAAAAATAAAATGCCTCTATTTATTTTTCCTTTATTTTATGTGTCTTACCCTGCAACATATATTTTTTTCAAACCAAAAAAACACGAACAAATCAAACTTCTACAACAATTTCGGCCTCTATAAGTCAAATAAACGCAACTGAATAATGCGTAAAGATGCGGTCGAACACATACAGAAGTATCCAGACTCTTATTTCTCCGTACTGGTGTTTGCTCGGAGTTCCCAGTAAGATGCCCAATACGCGCCGCTCTGCAGAACTGCCATGAGTGCCTTTGAAATGCACGATGTTGTGTCTGCACTAAGGAGAAGAACAACACGTGGAACAAGAGCGACACGAGACAACCAGAAGCCAGAATACAACTTTAGTTTTAGATGAATCTATTAATTTACTGAAAAAGTTTGAAATAATTGTATCTGTCTTTTCCTCACCTGTGGAATATGGAACAATGTGTTGGTGGTGGAAATGAAGATGATGATAATAATAATAATAATAATAATAATAATAATAATAATAATAATAATAATAATAAAAACGGCGATGATAATGAAGACTGGACGAGAGATAACACGCAGGGTGGGACTTTTTTTGCTTCGTTTTATTAAAATAACTTCAGTCTTCTACCAGCATCGATCAGAATTACGCCAAATTAATTTCACAGTTTAAGGGGGCTTTGCCAAATGCGTGTTTGAAGTTTTGGCAAAACACACACACGAACACACATGCGCAATGCACGTCCTCCCACACACAAAAGGGAAGTGAATTTACAGGAAAGAAAATAGAAAACGTCTCCATCAGCGGCGCGTGAGGGCAGAGCCGCGTGCGTGGAGCGAAGCAGGGCAGGCCTGCCCGGCTAATTAATGCCACATTGATTAAACATTTAGTACTTATTTGTGCAACGCATGCGGCATTTCACATCCACATGAGATAATGTCTAAAGTATTCAATATCATCATCATCATCATGATCATCATCATCACAGAGGCACGCATCAACATCATGTGGCGTGAGCTGCACAGACGCGCGCAGCCAGGCATGCACGCTCATGTATGTGCATATAGAAATATGAGCAAACAGACCTGCTCAATTGACACTGTCAATTAAGATGTCTCAATCAGCCATTTCTTAGTGTCACACACACACACACACACACACACACACACACACACACACACACACACACACTGAGGCCCCTCGCACGTGATCTCAATGCGTGCGTAGAAGAGTTGTGGTCGCATTCAGGGTCCTTCTCCAAACTACTTGAGAGTAACGAGCCTGTAACATTAATACTGCGACCCCTGGAAGACTGACAACCACTGCGGTGCACCTAATGGGGATCTTAATAAAGTATCTATGTACCCCGAGTAACAAATCGATAAAAGATGTAGGCCTCTATCGATCAATACCTATGAAGTAGTCCTGATGAAATAATGCGTTAGGGTTTTGGGAGGCTGAAGGGCTGTCTAATATCCAGGAGAGTGTTTGCGGTCTCTTCAAATCATCCCTCTGGCTCACCGCTCCCCTCTGTGTGTGTGTGCGTGTGTGTGTGTGTGTATGTGTGCGTGTGTGTGTGTACGTGTGTGTGCGTGTGTGTGTGTGTGTATTAAGACTAATCAAACGGCACGCTTTAAAACACTGGGCATATCGGTATGTGAGTCCCACCTCTATTGGCCCGTTACTCCAGAGAAGTTCAGTCCTCTTTCGGTTATAATACATATTTTAATATAATAAACTATAAGCGCCAGTCATGCTTCATCAGTGGCCAAACAGTAGCTTGCGTTTGGATTAATTTGGCATTCAATATGACCAAGTTATCATAGGAAATGTTGGCTGCTCTGCTGGTATTGAGATGGCTCACCGTGAGCTCGTTGGGTTAAAAGAAAACTGAAATAGCATTCTCAAAATGGGGGGAAATTCAACACGGTGTATATTCCCACTCTTCACTACATCAGCTGCAGTTGTCTTTATCTCCCCTATTTATATCACCACAAAGCGCTTCGCCCCTTCTGAAAGTCTGGCAGTGTTTTTTTCTTTTTCTCTTTTTTTCAACTGAACTTTGCCATATTGGTGTTGATTGGTCCTTCTTTTATGTATTTTTGTTTTCTCAATTTCTCGTTTCTCGCAAATGAAAACTATGAAGAGGAAAGGTTTTGTAAAATAGGACACATTCAGTGGTACTGATCACTAGTTGTCATGTGGTGGTTGAGGCCGATAAGTCTGTGTACTATACACGCACTCCGGAGGTCGAACGCAGTGCCTTTAATATTCCCTTCAACTTGTAAACCCGTTTATACTCGATATCAAGGGACCACAAAAGGCGCTGATGTTGTCAACAACATGATAATATTGTTTTGGTGAGCATCAATTTAGAGAGAAATCCAGGATTATCCCCTGATGTTATTTTATTGTATCACAAGCCTCCCAAATAGATTCGTGACTTTTATTATAACCCCCTGCTGCTTCCGATCACTCTACAAACTACAACTTCCCATGTGGACTCTCATCTCGGCCGAGGTGTCCAGTGGCCCTGCACTACCTGCTGCACTCACACATACTGACGCAGTGGGGAACATAGTGGATGGCAGGTGCTTAAAACACACATTACGTTACGGCCTAATAGCAAGCAGCAGCTGCTGTCGTGCGTGTGCGAGGAGGCGCCTGCGCAGCCCGCGCGGGTCGCTTTTCCTTTTGTTAAAGTGAGCCGAGGTCTCCGAGGGATCGGAGCTACAGTTCCAGGGTTAGCGGGTAGATGGCACACTTTTCTTACATTTATGGACAGAATGCAGGACGCATTGTGCACTAAGTGGAAGTAAACGATCATATATTTGAATGGAGAAAAAAAAAAAGATAAAGTGGAAGAATGCTCAGAAACAAAGGAGCAAAAACTAAAATAACTTTGAAATTAGGAAAAATTGAAAATGAAAGAAAATCCCTTTTGCTGTTGATTCAAGTTGTATCACTATGTTATAGTCAGTTTGTTGGATAAGATACATCACAATATAATATAATGTATAATAATAATAACAATACAAATAATATTTAGTTTTACGTTTAAGCAGTGCACAATCAATAAAAGACATGAGCACGCAGTGTAAATGGGCTGCTGGGCCTCAGCTACACAATAAAGTCTACGGGCTAATTTGTCATATAGTGATAGTGCCATGGTGCAAATAATATTCGTCGCTCAATTGTGCCTGCGCGCGTGCGTACGTAAGTGTGCAAGTGTGTGTGTGTGTGTGTGTGTGTGTGTGTGTGTGTGTGTGTGCGTGCGTGTTTGTGAAAGAAACGGAGGAAGAGCGAGACTGCAAACCATATTCTTCTTATCTTACTAAACAAATAGCCACTAAGAGCCCGTGAGTCCTGAATAAGTTCCCAGCTTCAGACCCCAACCAACGCCAACCACCCGCACAGAGCCACGCATCGGCCCCGCAGCATCCTCCGCAGCCTGTAGGTTTACTTTTCTTTTGGAGTGAGTGTGTGTGTGTGTGTGTGTGTGTGTGTGTGTGTGTGTGTGTGTGTGTGCGAGTGTGAGTGTGTGTGTGTGTGTGCGTGTATGTGTGTGTGTGTGTGTGTGTGTGGGGGGGTGGGGGGGGGGGGTGGGGGGGGGGGGGGGGCTATACCAGCTCGTGTGTCAAAAAGATATCACGTCACACAGACGTAAATAAAAGTGACGTCGCAGCGAGTTACACCTCATTATTTTGTTGGTGCAAAGCTAATAAATGAGCAGAGGAACCCATTATAGAGTCCAGCATTTACATCACGCTCTGTCAACTAAAATCAGCCCGGTCAGTGACGAGATCCATCCAAACCCATTCTGAAGCTCCACTTATCATCACATTTTGAAGGATGGTGGAGTGAGTTTTTATTCTGCTTCAGTCTTTACTGTGGTCCAATGAAATCATATCGCTGTAGTGGGATGCCTACCTTTACCTATTAATATGGGGCTCAGTGTGATTCACCTCAGAGACAGTTTGGTTGGACACGCAGTGAGAGCAGCACGGTGTGGATGAATAGGGGTTTTCAGCAAGACGCCGAGGATAAAAGACCATCAGCATCACATAATAATCATCATTTTCATCATTACCAACAGCAACAAGACCACACACTCACACACATAAACACACACTCGCACACAGCAGCAGAAACCGTGGTGATGTTGGCTTCTTCCCATCCTGATTAAGCCTCTATACAACAAGGCTAATTCTATTCCAGGCCTAACTCTCAACTAAGCCAATACTAATAATAATTAATGATAGGCCAAAGGTGTTTGCCAACACAATATCACGTTCGTAAATAATTGACATTCAAACCCATCACATCCACTTCTGGATATTAACACACTTATGAATAACACGTTGAAATGTGCAGCGTTCCGCAACTTCCTAGTGTTAATGAAGCTCAGTGATGCAGTTGAAAATGAAGAGATAGGCAAATGTATCAAGAGAAAGCAATTCGATTTTTCACAAAATAATTTAAACTTTTCCCCCCCGATCAATACACTTTAACTTGTTTTATTTGGATGGTAGTATGTATGAATTAATGTTAATATTAGCTTATTTATGTAAGCGTCCAAAAGTGAATCCTCCGCAAATAGTGGGGAAGCCGAGGGCACTGTGTCCCGCGTGAGGGGGTCTACTGTTATGAAATGTAATTATCTGTTGAGGCTGGGTGCCTTATTACAACTGTTGCATCCGATTTCTGAAGTTAAACTGACATCCACCTCCAATCCATTATTTTCAAAACAGTCTAGTCAATAACTAATCGGCGTTTTTATAGAAAATAATCTTAACCTTGTAGCAAAAAGTTAAGTAGTTGAACGGGCATGTTGGCTGATTGATTAATTATTTTGAAATTCATTAATCACTTTCATGGGGCAAAAGGGCAACATCCTGCCACAGCAAATTGACTCTCTCCACCCCCCCACCCCCCACCCCAACACACACACACACTCCACCCCCCAACCGACCACACACACCACACGCACATACAAGGACATGTTCACGCGTACGGTTGGGAAGTAAAAAAAACATGAAAAACGTGTGTTTTCAAATTCATAAATTATAATTTAATACCAAGAACAAATTTACAGCAGAATGCTTGTTTACAATAAGCTAACACAAACAAACAAGAATTGTGTTCAACTATAAACTTTCACACACACTCACATATATCACTTGCAATTAATAATAATAATAATCATTAAAAAAAAGTATCTATACGTTATCAATACCCTGCAGTCATATATTTTTATATATTTATATAAAAACGTGGGTCAGTTTAAACTGTTCATAATTACAATCATGTATCATTCTCTGGTCCATATGTGGCTACGAACAGCCAAAGATCAGTGTTCAATCAGTGATCCCTTTTAATTCAACCACAACATGATGTTCTTGTGTGTGTTGAAGAAAAGCCTCAAAACAAAGACAAAAATGCTAGCTTCCGAATACACACACGCACACGTTCTCACACACGCGCGCACACACGCTCAAGCACACCACGGCACCTGTCAAAGACCAAAGGAGCAATAACACTAAAGTTAAAATATCAACTCCTTTTCCCAAACCTGCTCACCCTGTTTAAGTCTGTAGCCTAATAATGAACTTCGTTTCTTTTCTTTTTCTTTTTTGTTTCTTTAAATACAAGGGCTAGTGTACTGAATGCACAGATTATATCTATACAGTCAAAAAAGAGAGAGAGAAAACATTTACATTTATATATCAAAGGTAAAATAGGTTAGCGACCTGTGGCCATGCATTCACAGTCTAAATATACATGAAAAAGAAAACATTTGTAGTAATATGTATATACATTAAAAACATAACTTTCAGTGCTACTAGCTAAGTCTGCCACTCAATTTTGAAGACGTTGTATTACTGAGAAAAAAATGGCAACCACAGATTTTTCTTAATCACATATACTTTGTATAAAGGAAAAACTCGTTGAAATGAATTGACCTATATTTACAAGAATACTGCCTCTATCAGTGTTTTTTCAAGTGAAATACACAACTGTAGTTTCAAATCTAATTGTGCTACCCCAAAATGTTGTTGGCCTATACTTTAACAACGTTTTGATAAGGAATCACATCATGCTTGTCAGGCACTTAATGCTTGAAGTGAATACAGGGTGACATTTCAGGGACGCTTTATTAAACACTACTCTGGCTAGGCTTCAAACTTTTATGACCCTTGACCTCTCCAATTTTTTTTACCAGTTAATTTTGCTTTCAGTGCAGTTTTAGCCACTGCAAATGCCTTTAAATGCACATATTAAGCAACTTGTCTCCAATACATTTCTAACAGGATATAGGCAACTTGTAGGATTTTTTTTATTGTGTCCTATTGGGGGAACTAATGCAAAATATCCAAAGTTGGAAGAAATGGGGAAGACTTTTTCAGCAAATAATTTGGAAAACAAAGTTGATCCTGTAACTTCATATGAATAAAGAGCAAAATATTACCGCTGGGTCATAAAGTTGAACATGAACTCCAAAAAAACTCCCTTTTCCCAGATGTTATTGGTC
The DNA here is from genome assembly GCF_009769545.1 of Cyclopterus lumpus. Classification (NCBI taxonomy): domain Eukaryota; kingdom Metazoa; phylum Chordata; class Actinopteri; order Perciformes; family Cyclopteridae; genus Cyclopterus; species Cyclopterus lumpus. The sequence continues at coordinate 12,691,489 of NC_046971.1, read as the reverse complement.
ATCCTAAGAATATAAGTGCGCTTGCAGCATTAAGCCTAGATTATAAGCCTAAACTCCTATTGCTGTGGTTTTAATTCTTTTTAGAACTTTTTTTTCTTCTTTTTTTTTTTTTACACCTTTTCAAAATAAATCATTGTCTTAGAAAATAACACCACCTGTACTACAGAAATCACATAGGCCGGTTTGGAACCAGAAAGGAGGAACAAAGAAAGTACAAAACACAGCTATACATGGACACAGGACAAGTCATTTGAGAAAAGAAAATTCACGTTTTGTATTTTCCCTTTCTCCTGTTTTTTTCTTTTTACCCAAATTACCATTTTAAATGCACTTAATACTTAAATCTTCCTCATAAGGATCCACAAAATCCCTTTTCCTTTTTTTTCTCATTTTCTTCTTTCATTAAAAAAAAATGAATCGAAGCAGGTTGTTCTGCATGAACACTGGGAGCTTGTATCTGCCATTTTGAAAGTTCAGTGGATGTCTCAATTTTTTTTGGAGTAGGGGGGAATTCACAGTCATTTACGTCAATGTCTTTCTTCATGAAAGCCAGCCCCGTGTAACAGCCGGTTGTTTTTTTATTCCTTCCACAAAAGCAGCTATAATCATTGTAGTCTCGCAGCCCCCCAACCCCACCTTTTGTTTGTTCGTCTCCTTCTTGGTTTACTGAATTGACATGTAAGGCCAGTTAAAACTGCTCCCCGAAAGCAACATATCCCTGATGAGAGTTTCAATTGGGGTTTTACCTACCAATCGGACGAAAAATAATTGTTCTATGACCGAGGAAGAGACTGTGCGGAGGGAAGGCAAGCGGAGTAACAACTTCCCAAACCGTGTTGGCTGGTTGGGGTACTGGCTCCGGACATATTCCTCCAGGGCGCACTGGGACTTCTCCTGCAAACTTTCCACATGGGCCACATCTGAGAGGCCGCAAGCATCTGGAAGGGAGGGGGAAAGCAAATAAACATTAATAAAGTGTAACCTAAAGTGTTTTTTTTTCCCACCGTGGTGATATGGCGGAAATTGATAGCCTGTCACATATAGGAAAAAAAACAATTGTTTTAGGAAATTATTCTTATCCCATTATATGTAAAAGTGGAGTTTATTAGTCCCGAGGCTTGTTTTCATTAATAACTAGTGCACATCTTTTTTAGTGTGTGATAATTATTTAATAACATGGCGCGAGGCAAATAATTACCACACCAGAAATAAAATGCATAGCTCTGCACTATGATGACAAGATATATGGCTGGAACAATGATATCATATTTTGTATTAAAAAAAAATATAAGGATAAAATAAAAACAAAACTTGGAACTTTTTTTGTTTTATTGTTGTGCCACTGTCTTAATTAGACGCAGCTCCTTTTATCGCTGCTATAACTCAGCTATAAAGTAAACTAAAGGTGAACTAAATAATTATGCATATTCACTGCAAACTACTGTGTTTTAGATGGGCCTGTCTTTCACAGTCAGAGGCAGAGCGAGGAACAGGGGAGGGGGAGGGAGAGAGGGAAAGACAGGGAGACCTACTGACCTTTAGTGAGCAGAGATTTAGCTTGGAAAAAGGGCCATAGCCTACGGAGTTGCCGTCATACTCTACCATCAGAGACGCATAATCACTATCTTTGCTGCTGCATGTGGGCGGCAGCTGATTATGTGCCAAAACGCTTGTACGTGCATTGGTTAAGTTTGTAAAGTTTATGCATGACAACAACCAAACCACCAAAGTAGCAACGGCGTGTCATTCAAACTACAACACAGCTCATGTTCAAGCCTGCGGGACTCAGGTATGGAGAAGACAAATTATGCCACAGTGGCCCATTAAAAGGCTTAATAATAAAATCCAATGACTTGGAATGTGATTTTTTTTTTTAATAGGCTAACAAACCATCACGAGAACAATAGTGGGCTGCTAGAGCTAAATGAAATACAGAGGATGGCTTGCAGGTATGATATCATTTCAAAGACATGCATTCACATGCCTTGTAAATCTCGTACACACGGATTTTTTTTTAATTTCGCCCTTTAATGGTGAAGATAATGTAACACAATAGCTGGGAAGTTTGGGTCATGACCTAGTTCTGGAGCAAGTCCAGAGACGCCTTGAATCCGACGAGGCGCGGAGAATATTTCTGCAAATAAAAATGAAAGCCGCCCCTCCTGTCACTGCTCGATATCCCATAATACTGTTAGATTCGGACATATTTGCAATTACAATGCGGGCATGGGGTCTCCTTGCTTTTTCTCGGACATGTCTGTCCCCTGAATGACACGAGATCGCTGAAACCTGCGCTTTGCTTTTACTGTGTGCAAATGGGACATTAGGCTTGTCTTTCTTTTTCTATTCCCCTCCCCCTCGAGCCTGACATCATTTATATCTGTCATTCCCTACAAACAAGACGTGGGGTATACACACGTTGATATATGGTGGAGAAAAAAAATCATCCGCAAGCTATTGGATTCCTAAAAAGTGTGTTAATAGCTAGATTTTATGATGCTTACGGTAATTATTGTGGAGTTATCGGTCTTCTTTAACTCAAGAATATGTCCTAATGTTTCAGTCACTTTCCTCTGGTTTTGTTGTCAATTTAAGTAATAAAAAAAAAAATCCTTGCATGGTCATGCCTAATATTTTGAGTTTATTCATGTGTGTGTGTGTGTGTGTGTGTGTGTGTGATAAATCAGTTGATTAATTAATCACGTTTTATAATTTAGTAGCCACAAGGCTATCCAGAAGCTCTTGACCATAAGGGCAGCATGCTGGTGGACATTGAAGCAGGGTGTTCATCTAAAACAAGGAACAACCTCTGCAGATACATTTATGTGTTAATTTGGCTGATGTCAGTGAGCACGTGAGTGACATTCACACAGACTGAACTTGGAGTGTGCCACTCTATTGTCTTACCTGTGGTGAAGAGCACAATTGCCTTTAAGCAGCTATATTCAGCAGAGTCAACGTGCAAAGCTTTGAGCTTTTCCACTTGTTCTTGGAAGATCCTAATGTGGTCCATAAAGGCCACCACTCGGTCCGCAGACATGGGGGAGGCGTGAAGGCCAGCCGCCGCCAGCAGAGGAGCCACGTGCAGGGGCATGGAGCACTGCGCGGCGTTGAGGACAAATAACTCACTCCACGTCAACCTCAGCAGAGCCACCTGGTCGGTGATCTGAAGGTCTGGGAAGAAGGGAATATTCCTGGCCCACTCCACGGCGCTGAAGAGCATCCTGGCTGCTAGTTCACAAATGTTCTCGATGCCCATGATGTTGTTGGGCTGCATGCACTGACTGCCATACCGGGACGTCGGGTAGGGCTCCGCTCTCAACAGGAGAGAGATATATCCGGATAAGTAGGAATGGCAGTGCAGCGGGTCTCCATTTGTCAAGGCGAACTGACCATGATGTGGCTGTGTGGGTGGCACCCGTCCCCTTTGCACGGCTGCAGTAAAAAGAGAAACTACAGATATTGAAGCCTGAATTCTACAAATCACCACACAATATCCTCATGGACATCGAGACACACTGTCGAATAGTACAGATTTTTAACTGTGCAGAAAAACTGGATCAAACGATTACTCCTCTTATGATAAATAAATGACACACATCATGTTTGCTATATAACATCACAACACACACACAGGCACGCACGCATGCAATCACACACACACACACACACACACACACACACACACACACACATACACACACACACACATTATGTTATTGCATGAGAGTTTAAAAAAGGTTAATGAAGCTGTAGGGAGACAAATAATGTAATGAAACACCAGAGAGTCGCCTTAAACACGTTTAACACAATACATGCATCTTTATCTTTAAAATTATGCTTTTTCGGCTACAGCAACATGAGCTGGCTGTGAAGGAACACAAAGAGGGCAAGGGAGACCTTGCATGTTTAACCCTTAACCTACTTTGCAATTCATATCGTTTTACCATACGTGCAGGCCTATTTTCGACTAATATTCAAATAAATTCTCAAGATATGTGAGCGCATAATTCACGCGGGCATCCCGCTTTAGATTCAGTGAACGAGGCACACGGGATAGATGTGGAGATGTAGCCTGAACACGCTATCTCTTAATTCGATACTCGCCATAACAGCGCAGAAGGCTATATTGTATCTTTCCCTACAGATGTATCTCTGGGCTCATGGCGTTATCTGAATATAAATAATTCGATAGCCCTCGCGTGGCCAGGGGTCGGATCTTTTATGTGAAATGCAGAAGTATGAGGCGCTGGAGCTGGATCCCATAACGCAGCGGCTAAAAGGGAAGAGCCGACGAAGCCCCGTCTCGACCGCGGCGGAGAGCGGCTCCATTGCGAGGCAATGCCGCACAGCCGGGGAGGGAACAGTCGGGGGGGGAGAGAGAGAGAGAGCAGGCGAGACGGTGGCGACATAACACGGTTTCATGTCGGAAAGCCCTACACAAGCACAAACACACAAATAAAGAAGAAAACAAAAAGTCCCAATACCTTCCCGTCTCATGCCGACTTTCAGGCATTTTTTGAGGCGGCAGTACTGACACTGATTGCGGTGGTGTTGGTCGATTGGACAATTCCTGTTGGCACGGCATGTGTAAGTGAGGTTCCGTCGTACGCTCCGCTTGAAGAAGCTTTTGCAGCCCTCACAAGTGAACTGGCCGTAGTGTTTGCCACTAGATTTATCCCCGCACACCACGCATTCGATGTGCTGGGACTGTTTCTCCGACTGCTGCGTCGTCTGGTTCGTCGGCGTGGACTGTGTGTTGTTCGGGGGTCCTTGGACCGGAGTCTGAGTGGTCGGAGGGGCGACCTGAGAGGCTGTCAGATTCAACTGGCCTGGTTGAGGGGTGGGAAGAGATAGTCCTCCTTGGGTTTGCGAGGAAAGGGAGCCTTGGGTGTCAGCCACATCGTCCTGGGAGCCTCTCCACACTACCATTGCCATATCTATCAGTCAACGTAAAGAAACTTTTTGTCTGCCGTGTTGGTGTCGCGGTGAATAATGTCTCAATGAAACGCGTTAAACTGTGACTAACAGCCGGACACACACAATGTCAAATCTAGCCTACGTTGAATCCACTCAGAATCTCCCGAAAACTGTCGATTTATTGCTGTTGGAGACGTTGCGGAGCACGTTTTCAAAACTGATGCGATGGCGAGCTGAGTCGCTGCCTTGCGCTTAAAGGCCAAGTCCAGGGGCGCTTACAGTCAGCCATCCAGTACACCCATCAATGGGAAATGTAGGCTAAATATTAAAATAATCAACCGAGGTAGCATGGACTACTCAGTGAATGATGGAGCAGGGTTGGAGAGACCGTGCCTGCAGCAGCATACAACAATTGGTGAGCACGCTGTAGCAGCTACTATCAAGTTCCAGCACAAGTCTTGAAGAAAATCACCAACTGGGGAGAAAAAATCGCGTCTTCTCCCTTTTCTTCTTGTGAGGCAGCGCCAGCACGCGCGCAGCTGAAGACAATGTTTTTGGAGAGCCTGGAATATGAAGACAACTCTCCCCCCCAAAAAAGCGAAACCACTAAAAAACGAAAAACAAAGATCGCCACCTACAAACCTCCTCCGTGCAATGGAAAATAATGGGAAAAAGGAGTAAAGAATCAAAGTGATCAAATATGTTAAAAAGGCGGAGGTTAGAAAGTGATTTGCGATTGGTAGGAGCCGGGCTGGCAGAATGCTTTCTCTCTGATCAGCTCACTGAGCTCTCTATATAGTGAACTTTGACACGACTGCTGCAACTTAGCACACGTTACCATGGAGATCAGCTGCCATATAAGGAAGGAGAGTGTGTTTGACTGGTCAGAGCTCAGGCACCTCCCCCTAAACCCCATTGGCTAGTCGGCACTTGTGCTACTTGGTACCTTGCCAGAGCCAGCATGGCAGTCGAGAGGGCCGCTTGGTCCTAAAAGGAGACGTGTTTCGGAAAGAGGAATCCTTTTTAATCACTCAAATAGCCCAGACTATAGAATATACTCAGATTACCAGAAAAGCCTTGGCAATTGCATGAAGAAAACACAAAATCTAAATTCAGTGGCTCATATCGCGTTGCACTATATCCGTAACCATATAGCAAGCTGAAATATCTAGATTTTGTCCCTGAGACACAGGTGCACCTTTGGAACATGATATGTGCTCATTAGCCACTATAAAACTGTCTCTATATTGCACCATAATCGTTATCCTTTAGGTAAGTAGATATAAAGACAGAGTACAAAAATACACATTTAGAAGAAAAATAGACAAAACAAGACGATACTCTAAATACATTGTGACCATTATCTTGGATATTTGTGAATAAAACAGCACAAAGACTAATTTGGTCTATGTACATATAACTGTCATTAAAGCCACACGATTAAAAGAGTCACACAAAAAAAATCACATGTTGTCTGCATTTCCCTCCACATTTGTCCAAGTTCCTTTATTTGTACAGGGTAATATACCTATTAGCGCTTCGATTCACACCATGTACCATTCATCACAATCCACACCTCTTGTAAAAATGTTATGATAGGCTACTGACATCATCTGGACACCCGCTGCAGTCAGCTAATCCCCCGCCGCAAACATCCCTAACACACCAGGTCAGAAAGGCCATATCTAGGTCTCAAAAGTCAGAGGTTTTTTCTTTATGTGGTCAAAACGTGAAATGACTACAGCTTAAAATAGGGACGACATTTAAATATGTCCCTTGAGGTCAAAGGCCATGCCCTTCACATTAAGGCTAGGATGAAAGTTAAGCCACTTCCTGATAAACAACACTATAAAAGCTGGTGTGGTCATTTAGATGCTTTATAATGCCTGTCAAATGTTGCCTTATAATAAAGATAATCTACAGTTTGGGATGATGACAAACACAGTGAGGGATGCTGTGCATATAAAACAGGGTCAGTGGTTGCTCAGAGTTTCTACCCACATGGTTAACATTGTTTTAAGGCTTGTAGGCTATTTAAACAGCCGTAAAGAAAAGGTTTACTTAATGCCCGGAGGCTATTAAAGTTGAACTGCAGGTAAAACTTCACGGAGACATACAGATGAAACTCCAGCCGGAGCCGTGTCTGTGTCTAGAGAGCAGCAGCAGCAGCATGCATTGTCCCAGGATGTTTTACAGTATATGGGTGCCCCCTAGCGTATGAAGTTTCTGCTTCAAATAAGATTCAATTTAGAGGAGCCATCCGACACGGAAACCGCTTCAGTCTCTTCTCCCGCATCGACCAAACTAACGAGCACCATTTTAAACTAATGACTGTTTGTTTAAATTCTGTTTTACATGACTTGGACGGCAAATCTTTCAGAGTTGCCAAAGTTGGATTTACTTTTTGCCACTTCAGGCAATCCCAGCGGTGGTATTTAGACCAATCATTTCTTTATTCTAAAACAAATGAGCCGATTACATTTAGTCTGCATGACTATTTTGCCGGTTTTATTTACAGAAGTCGTGAAAATGAAGAGCCTGTAAATAAAAACACTCCGAAAAATATTCATTTATCGAGGATCCAGCGTCCTTCAAATGGTAAGTATACATTTTCTACACTTTATTGTGATAAATCGTGAAATTGCAGTGCTTTATTTCGGAGCTCTATATTAACTTATTGTTTAAATAAGCGATCAGGATTATCGAGTGGAATAAAAGACATACTGCTTTACTGCTGCCGACAGAGCATATAGCGTATATTTGGTCTGCGATGTTTCCATGCGCATTGAGAACGGTCATTTTCGGTTATTATCCAAGTGTTAATTTCTAAGAGGATCACCATAAGCCGAACTACTTAGCAAATGTTCATTAATTATGTTATTTGATAGTGACAGAGATGCAGGAGGCTGTATTCCTATAGTAACATACCTACCAAATGCATACGTTCTTCCTCCGTATAGCGGGAGGCATCTTCTCTCTCTTTCAGAATATATTTTGTCTTCTCTTTTTCGACACGGTGCTGAGAATGAAACTGGGAACGCTTCCTCTCTAACAGACGGAATCAAACACACAAAAAAAACGCTGTTTATTGGAAAATGTGGCAAATGTCTGATCGTGCCAAAACTTTGGTTGGCCGGAACAAACATCTGATTCACGTCATGTGTTGTTGAGCGAGGAATTGGAAATACAAGTTGAGGAGTCTTCCGAGCAGAAGATCATTTGACTGCCTCTGGAAATGATACGTAGGTTTTACAGCAAAGCAGAGATCCGGTGCGCCTTTTTCTCTCCTACAGTGATATGGCCAAAACGCGCGTGTACGCCGCTGCTTTGTGTGGGCTATGAGGACAGAGGGAGGGGGTGTAGTCAGAACAGACACCTGTCTTTAAGTGTGGCGAGCAGGCATTGTGAGATTCTGCATATTACTAATTATATTGCAGATTGGAAGTGAAGATGCAATAAGACCTGTGATTAGAGCTGTAATTAAAAACTGGCCACATTTGAATTTATAGTAAAAAAAAATCATCATGTACTTAAATGAAGCCTATAAAACAGCAGTGACTATTGTGATATTATTCTTATTATTACTATTAATTGGCTTTGATTAATATTAATATTTATAATACACCATCACTGTATATCTTACAAAATAAAGATACAAGCGACTAAATAAACAATAATATGTAGTTGTTTAGCAGCTACACATCAAAGCATTATGTAAATAATAAGAACGCCTTTTTAATGAAATGATAATTGCCTTAATTAACCTCGCGTAAATATATATACTGCATTGAACAAATGTATACATGTTTTTCAACTCAAACATTTCTAGACACAATGTATTTGCTAAACGACCTCCAAAAGTCTTGTACTGCAGTTTTTATTTCCCGGTTTTAAAAGTTTCCTCTGTGTGATTAGTAGTTGTTCTCCCTTCAAGCAGAGGATAAAAGCACTATATGCTCAGCAAGCCTGCATGAACACAACAATAGCGCTGCCCAACGGGACCAGTATCGATTAAGACGAGACAGAGGATGTCGCCTGCACTAAATATTTACTGATCACACACACAAATAGCTGGATCTTTAACGATTTCCCATGCTCCGGCTGGGAGAAAGGACTAAATCACTTTATTATTGTTAGTAAAACAAAGCACACGCTCCGGAACATAGAAGTGGAGATGTACTGATTGGGATAAGTGCAGTTAAATTAATCGATAGTGAGTAGATAATAGTTGAGATTTACGGGCGTGCAAAGAAAATGCTTTCACTCATGTATCAGGTTAAAACTGACACGTGTACTGCCATTGGTAATTCTTCTTATACGCCAACGCGCGCGCACTGGTCAAAATAGGGAAAAGTCAACAGATCGTTTCAGCGTGAATGACGATAACGATCTTGCATATTAATCGCAACATTAAAAAAAAAAGCAGCGAGATAGAGGATTAAAAAAAAGAAGAAGATGATTGTTCGCGGCAAGAAACCCTTTTCACACTTGTGTAAAAAGTCACAATCTTAAAAGTAATTTAATCTCCTCTGCCTTCACCACGTTCTTCATGCAGATAGGGGGATTCTGACCCGGAGGTCTTCAAAGTTCCCGGCCTGATTAACCCCTCCAGCCCCGCGCAGTAGCACACTTAACAGGCTAATCAACTTCAAGAGTCTGATTGAATTAGATGACTGTGGAATAAGCAGAGGAACTCCACATTAAAAAAAGGTTTTGGACGATTGACTCAATTAACAAACTATATAAAAAAAAAATGAATTCCAGATAGCAGAAAAGAGTTAAGAAAAGTTGTTTCTAGAATTAAATAGCACTTTCAATATTCTAAACTTTCTTTAAAAGCCACATATTTTTTTTTCTGCTTGATAAAGATCACTTGATTGATGGTGGTTGCGCCCCATGTCATAGTTCTATCTGCTGCATTGCATAATATCAATCAGTACCCTATAGGCTTCATCCCTCCTCTCTTTATAGCAGCACTTCATTGTGCTTATAGGCAAAGATGAAAATAACTAGTCCAATTAGTCAAATGTGTGCTTCTACATTTGGCTTCATTTAGGTAACCATATTTGCAGACATAATTAACGTTTCAAAAAGTTACTGTCGATTCATCTATCAAGATAACCAAAGGGTAACATAGTAACACAAATAGTTAATATAAGTAACACAAGTTGAATCTTCTCATATCAGGATATTCTAACATTTAAATTGTAATGACACAAAGGACATGGCAATTGTGATAAAAGTATTTCATTTGTGATATTTAGAGGTTGTTTTCTTTTACATACAAGTTTCATGCTGCTTTGTTCCTAAAGCATATATGGTTTCTTTCGATTTTACTTTCTTTCTTCGTGGTTGAAACCTTGACTCTTAAGCAGACTTGTGTGTTTGGTATCTTACTAATATATATGTAATTACAGAAAATTGCATCCATAATCACAATTAAAACCCTTTTTGTAAATATAGTGTGTGTTCATGTGTATATGATTTGATTGTATGCATGCACATGTAAACTATAGGCACGTACTGTATACAGTAAGAGAAAAATGTGTATATCATTCACCTTTTAATGCTTCCGCGTGTTAGCGGACATGTCTTAGATGAGACATAAAGAGTTCATTCAGTGGCGTAGATCACTTTCACTCTGTCTGTGTGCCCCAGGGGCCGCTATCTAAAAAGGCAATAGATCCCAGATAGCTCACTGTGTTCAATTTGCCAATGATAGATTATAGTGCCAATTTAAACAGATAGGGATCAATTTGTCTCAATGATCACTCTTTAGGCTGACTGCCAGCATGCTCTTAATGTATTTGTAAATGCTGGTTGTTTGAATCGCGGCTGTTAAAGTGATCAAAACTGTAGAACGGAGAGATGATATGAGGAATGATAAATGATGTGTTGTTTCGGCTGCTGAAGACCGCATTGATGGAGCACACGTGATGATTACTTGAGGCAGCAGCATTGCAGCACCAATGACCAGAAGGTCAATGGTTTAACTCCAAGGACTCGCTGGGAAAGTCTGGGTGGGGGAATTGTGTGATAAGTGCTCTCTAACCCTCAGGAACTACTGCTGAAGTACCCTTCGGCAAAGCAGCTTAAGCCCCATCTGTCCCGGTGGAGCTGCACAGCGATCGGCAGTACAAGACCGCGGTTGTACCAGGCACTTGTGAGATGTGTCTCTTCGAGAGTCACCTACCCTTCCTTTTCTTCGTAAAAGAGGGAGAGTGGGCAGTCCACTTGCCTCACACTTTTTTTGTTCTATGTACTTTAGACAGTGAAAAAGTTTTGGAGAAGACACAAGAGAGAAAGCTGTGGCAGCATTCAGACCTGAGCCAGACAGGGTTCACTTGTGGCCCCAACGGCAGCAGACGGTGTATTGAATTACTGTAACTCAAGGTGTAATGTGGTAGCAGTGTGGGATATGTAAGAATTACACAAACGGAAGCGGAGGCGGCTTCAGCTTCAGCTTTCTACTGCAGCCATCAAATGTTGAATTGTATGGTTTATTTTCTTAAATTTCAGCGGTAATCTTTCATTGGATAAAATAGCAGCCACACTATCTCCAGTGATAATCAATGTCTAATTATCATTAGATTTACCAATTACATCAAACTGCTATTTACAAATAAAAGGTTTATACAATTCAGAGAAAAACACTTGACTGCATGTTGTGTAAACTTAAAACCATATTATCTGGTGTGAATAATTGCAATTTGCAATGTCACACCTGCTACATCTATGACTAATACAGTTTTAAGACCTCATATAAGGTGTGTTTTAACTGATTTTCTTTATACGGTTACTATTGTTGAGCACTTACATTTCAAGAATTTATTTTTCCAGTTTTACCATATAGTTTACTGTAAATGTGTCGATTAAGCTTATTTTCTTCCACTGGAAGTATTGTTTCAACTGTATGAGAGACACAAAGAGTACAGTACTCATGTTCTCTGAAATTACCACAGTAACATAATATATCAGCCACTTCTACCACTTCCATGCCTAAAGACAGCAGGCGGAGAAATCGATCGAGCTGACTGTATTTCTCTGTGAAAATGTTGCAGATGAACAAAACCATCAGTCTGTGACTTTAACTACATCTCTACTTCCACAGGTAACGGTTCAACATCGGTGAATGGAACATTAATATTCATATTCATATATTGTTGGTGCGAAGATGACCTCAAGGAGAAAATCCATCAAACAGAAAACGTGAATCACTTATTCACAGGATTCTGGTTACGTTCTCGTCATATGAGGAGGACACACACACGAGCGGCTCCTCGAGCTCACAAGAGTCAATACTCCCAGGATGATGTCATCAGAGTCAAATCTTAGACTTGCTCCACTGGTAATGCTTTGAGAGGGGATTTGTGGACATGTGATAGTGCCCAGAGGTTAGAGAAAGACATGACTCTCAAATACACACACAGCAATACACAGTATTTGTTTGTAATGTTCCAGTTCTTGAGTCCTGCTAATTGAATACCATGGTCATTAAGGTATAAACGTATACAAAACCTTCCGCCTGCTTGTGTGTCATATTTTACTATCATATTTATTTTCAAGGGACATTACTTATCTCATAAGTCTACCAACACCTTTTAAACAGTTACCACACTTGAAAACACTTCAGTCAATTTATATTTATTCGGTTTCTAAAATGCATTTAACAGAGATAATACCAGGCTCTTATTCTGTCACCAAATATTTAATTATTTTCTACAACATTGCATGGTGATATATCATTGCAGAGGTCAAGAGAGAGAGCACGTAAGGAATAATACTTATCGTCTGTGCAGTAGATTGTTTACAGATTAATGAGTATTTTATGAATATGAAATATCAAAATGAAGTGCTGCACCGCTGTAATGTGAAGCTGACTTGAAAGTAAATATCCACAAAAGTATTTTTCACAAAGTTGTAACTAATTAATTCTCAAGCTGCTTTACACAACTTCACAATTGTGTTTCCATCAATGATGGATCGATGTTGGTTGTAAAGATAATAAGAGGTGTAACCAACTCTCCTCCCTGGCCTGCCTTACAACTAAATAAACCACCTGACTATGTGCGCCTACCACCTCCCTCTGTCACAGAAGAAACTGGGTGAGAACTATTATTTAACAGTAACAACATGCACATGAGACTGGATAATTAGATATAATTTTAAACATCAAGTTTTCACAAGTTATGCTCTCAATCATCTGATTTTGGAAGTTATCAGTTGTTACATGGCTCAGATTTTAATGATGATTTATTGTTGTTGCTACTACTCATACAACACACTTTACACATTGCATTATGACCTTGCATAATGACACATATGTATATATATACATATATATACATATATATATACACACACATATATATATATACATATATATATACATATATATATATACACACATATATATACATATATATATATACATATATATATATATATATATATATATACATATACATATATACATATATATATATATATATATATATATATATATATATATATATGTGAACAGTCCATTGTTCTGTACACACACATAAAACAAAGAAGAAGTGTTATAAGGGTGTTTATATTCAAGCCATTGTGAACCCACAGAAAATACTTGTGGCTGAATCAACTCTACTGAGTCACATTCAAAGAATTACATCTGGTTGTGAATAAATCGACAGGCGAAACAGAGCTGTACAGCAATGGTGGCTGTGGAGCGCTGTCTGTACCGCATCTGGCAAAGAGAAACTGGGAGGCATTAAAGCAAACAAAGAACAACATTAATTTATTAGCCGAATGTAAATCCAAGAAACAAGTTTATTGGATGATCACCACTGTCTTTGTACTGAAACACAAATGTTAGAAACTGGTGTCATTTCCTTGACAAAAGCTGGCACAGGAGTATGTGCCCTTTAGCAAAAATTGTGAAAAAGAGGGTGGCCACACATGTCTTGTGTTGTCTGAAGTTGAAAAGCCTCATCTGGCTTGCAAATGAAAACTATCAGATGGAAAAAATAACAACACAAACCTTCACTCATAAATAATTATCGTTGCTAAAGAAAGGCTTGGGGCCATGGTGCACTGGTATGATGTGGTATACAAATGCAATCCAATCATAGCTTTGAAATTCCTTTCTAATTCTAACAACTCGTCTAATCTGAAAGTACTTTCTTGTGTTTTAATAAGGGATTCCTGTACCTCCTTAAAAGGTGCAATATATGGAATTGAGAGCATATCTGTTGCCTCTCACAGGCTCTCAACATGGCGCCGGCTCCTAGCTAACGATGCTAACAGCGCAAACTATGGTACAAGTGCTCAAGGAACTAGCAGGTTTACAGTTACCGCTACATGACAACTGTCATGCCATCCCAGCAGTGAGTGCAGAGTGGCAACTGTGAGCCAGTGGGGCATGCTCACATGTCAACAAACAATGGAGAAGCGAAGGAGAGCGACTTCAGACTCTGCTCAGGTAGACATAACTCCCCTATATCTTAGTCAAAGTTATACTGCATCTTTAAGGAAGTACATGAGAAGACTAGGGCTTCTTTAGGCCGTATTTAGTGTAATTTGATGGAAGTGGGTTGACACTGTGGGTTAGAGCATTGCATTGCACTGTTTACCACAATATGACTGGTTGTCATTGGAAAACCATAGTAAGCATATTAAAACTATTCTTTTTAGTTTGGTGTTTTACATTTTAAACTTGCATATAATATCCAACAAAAACTCATCAATTAATTAACATAATCATCTTAAAATGTTGACCATGTATACACAATGTACATGTGTGATTGTTACTTGTTTGTATTCACTTACAAAACATATGAACCCCTGACACAACTCAACATGTACTCTCGATGTGCATTTTGGTTCATACTGTATGAACAGTAGATACACCCACACACTGGCTTATCTACTAACTTGCTCAGTCAAATACAACTAAAGATATTCTATGACTTCAATAATCTGCAGTCTGATAATTTTTTAGCCATAAAGCCATTAACTATAATGGTTACGGTAATAATCCTTTACACAGCTTATTTCAGAGGAGGATTGATAGCTTTTCAGGTCATTAGACTGCTATAGAGTGTTAACTAACATGAACTTCAGGCTCCATTTTTTATCCAGACTTTACCAAATGAGACATTAGTAAATCTCAGACTGTTAAAAGAGGGTGTGACTGATCTCTTCCAATAAAAATACAGTAAGGGACAAATCAGTGCAGTCAGTTTGTGACACGTCAGCGAGCCCACAATGCAAGAGTTAGGTCCTCTAGAGGAAAACTTTGCAGCAGGATGGAAACATTGGCTCAAATAGCAGGTTTGTGTTACTTATGAGAAGTCATTATATGAATGTTATATTTGTCTGAAGCATTAAAAGTTAAACCAACCTTATGCACAGATACATTATGTTGTTTTTTTCTATAGAAAACAGTGAACAAGAATGTGTACTCAGTATTTACATGTAGAATTATTAATTGCAGCAGGTTATATTGAAGCATTGGTGTGGAATGAATTTAAATCACTAAATATAGAAAATAAATAGCCTTTCTATGCCTGCGCCCATGTTATTTATGTGCCCCTTTCCACCAGGCTAAAAACTAGCAATGGTGGGAAACTTGCCATCTTCATCACATTATATAAATATCTATTTTTACTTCTGAACTTGATCTGCCCAAATTTAACCGTTGTGATAAAAAGGTGGTGTCTGCACTTTAACACATGAAAAAAGCTACAGTTTAATCAAACAAAAATATTGTTCGCAGCTCAAGGTGAAAATAGAGCCATAAACTATAAGGCTGCCTATAATAATATGGGTTCACATAACCAGGCTGGGAAAAAAAGTAAGGCTCATTTCATCAAGCTAATTGCCTGTTTGTGAGAGGGAGCAAACTTTTCTACCACCACTCTATTATGGAGGCTCTTTCTTAATCATAAATAGAGCCCTTGTATCCCAGAGGGACTTGCTATTCTAATTTACAATTGAACTAAAGACCAACACTATCAATCTTTCACAGACACTTTATTTCTGCCCCCCTTCTCTCTTGTAATTGTGGTGACATAACCATAAACAACAGAGAAAAGGCTGCTGTGACTGATCTGTGGAAATGACAGCATTAACACATGAGCTGCACATAAGCACTCCCATTCACTGTGCACGTGATTGTGAGCACACACACATTAAGGTGGAATAATAGTTAGGGCATGCATGGAGTGACACAGGCTTGAAATTTCAGTCGTGTTATCAAGTCCTCTTCCTGTCATGTGATAAATTTAAGCTTCATTAGTCTGAATCTAAATAATGCAAAATACAAACATTTTGGGGAAATGTGTAGACTCAGGTATCCTAAAATAAATGCTCTTAATTGAGCTCTCATGCTCTCATATGGCCATTAGTTACGACTTATAGACATAAGTCGTAACTAATGGCCATATGGTTAATATGTAATACTTTATAAATAAATTATTAGACAATAATTAGAACAAATTGGTGTTTACTCTTTGTGATACAGAGATCTCATACATCATGTTATCCACTTTGATGTAAATCCGGTGCACGGTGTATACAACAATGAGAGGAACATGTTTCGACAGCTTTGCGTCTTCAACAAAGCACCGCCAGGGTCTCATGCTGTCAGCGTGTTTCTGTGTCGAGCCGTGGACACATTCCTGCTTGCAGTGGCGTTGCAGTGGCACCACCGCTGCACCGTGCCTCTGTGATGCCTTTAATGATGAGTCTTTTTGTTAATGAGTTAATGCAAAAACTCTCAATGTCATCTGAAAGATAAGAGGGGAGAAAGCGGTGCATTGTACACATAATGACAGGCTCCCTGCCTGCCCCTGAGATGTCACGGGTCAGCCATGTTAAGAATGTGTGTGCCCAATCATCCACTGATCTTTATCTGCTGGGCCTGCAGCTAACCATGACATGGGCCCAATCAGGGGTGCTGATGAATGGACAAAGGGGCCCTTGAATTGTCGAAGCTGCCACATGACTGCTTCTCTACTAAATCATGATGACATTAGCAATCAATATACCAATTACTGAACAAGTTATTAAACATGTTCGGCAAAGCAAGGATCTTTACAAACTGTATACTGTACATTTCAAGGGATTGTGGGGTTTTCTGTGAATCATAACGTCACTGTCAAGTGCATAGCTCATTAACAAGCTTTTATAATGATACCAACAACCAATTACTTTCTAAAATGCCAATATAATGTTTGACATCATAAATTGGTTTTATGAGGCCTAGCTAAACAAAAGACTCCTGATCACATTCATCCATGCACTCCGAAAACAAAGACGACTATTGTCATTAAAGTGAGTTTGTGATGCAATCTAAGTCCATTTATACCTTTTACCAGAACCCACCAATGACCAAAGTGGCAGGTTGTGACCAAAGATAGCCTTGGATAGCACAATGAGGTGGAATATAAAAGGTTGAAGAGATAAATCCCAATCGTCCGTGACATAAAACCTGACAAATTGTAATAACGGACTGTGTAATCCACACCACTCTCCTTTTCCTCTCATCAAGCTCTCCCTGACACAGTTATAGTCTCAGAATCAAGTCTGCAGCCAAGTTTAGACAAAAAGTCCCATCCAGTCTAGTGGCATTTGTCTTGTTCTACATTATCTGAAATCAAACGCTCTATTCCACTCCCACCATTCCATACAGTCCGGCCCTAATGTGGGAATGTTTGTAATCCTAACAAAAGGATTTTGACATTTATACCCAGCAGAAATGAATTAGATGGGGCCTGGATTCCTCCCGTGGCTTTGTGCATGGTACACTAGACTGGGTGGATAGATAATGACACTTTATTACAGGTCATTATGGCAGGTACAGTAGCTCTCAACGATGAAAAGGCTTGTCAACACGGACAGCTGTGAGATGGGTGACCCAGCAAGTTAACAAATATGGCAAATGGGCATTATGGGACTAATGAATTCAAAAGAAGCTTGGGGGAGAGATAAACATAATAGATGGTACCATCTAAGGATTGCCAAGAAAGATACACATCTTAAGTCTGGTTTAAGGAACTATTCTCAACTATTCTGACTTTGCTTTCCCACAGTGTTGGAAGATGAGAAGGGGAAGAATCGAACAATTGGAGTGTAACACATGCTTAAAAACTAAGCAACTTAGCGTTAGTGTTGTCTTTGACTCTGATTATGAGTATCAAACTAGCAGGTAATTCATTATACGTTATAGTGATGTTGCTCCTTCTATTTTGTTTGGGTTTACTGCCTGCTTACACCAGACTGAACTGAACGCATGACAACGTTTCAAAAGTTCATTCCTAAAGTTCAGTGAATGTATCACTACAATAGACTAGATCAAGGCAATCATACCACAGCCTTTAGGATGGATGAATTGATCATAACTAATCTGGCATAAGTCATCAATATGAACTTTAGCAATGATAATACTTTGCCAAACTCTGGTTTAGCACTGTGCTGAAGGGTTAGAGAGTCAAGAGTCCGGACCAATTTGGCAGTTATAAGGTATCTGTTTTAAAATGATAGTTTTTACATTTTTATTAAACATCTCTAATGTGTCTCACTGGACCTGACATGTTGCACACAAAAAAACAACAACAACAACTTGTGTGTCAAATGTTATTTAAAAGTCAAACTCAAGCGTAAAGTGAAATGTAAAAATGGCCACATCTGCATCTGTTCTATTCCACTCGCATGGGGTCAGGTTGCTGTTGGCATATCAATACTACTAACAGAACTTGGATGTTCATCCTGGTCTTTTGTCACTGTGCCAAACGTTTACCCAATGAGATCAGTCTTGGTGGCTGCAAATCCTATAACATGAGATTAGCCCTCGTCTTCACAGACAAGATAATGACATTAGCTAATGTATGAACAATAGGATACCTCTGTTTGCATTCTGATACCTCACTGAGAGAGACACACAAGCACCTTGTGCTGGATTCAACCAGTTTGCTTTGAATTCAATGTCGCCACCTGATCAGCTAAAGGCATTCATCGCCATTTCCACCAGATACACAACCTGCTCTTCAGGGCAAATTGAAGCAAAGGCTTGTTTGTTCTCTGGACTGTATTAGTGACAGGGCAGTCTATTTTCTAGTGTGAATGTCTTAAAAGTGCTCACCGCAGCAAGTGATTCTCATCACGTACAGTATGTGCTATTAGTGGGTATTGATGCACAAGTGGTTTAACACTGTACCCAGTAAATAGATGTTAACCTGACAATGGCAGGACTAACCAGATGCTAGTAGCTCCATCAACTCCAGTTGGTTCTCGTTCCTGAGCTGATGCTGAGTATGTTTTTCCTACATTAAGAGATGTCTAAACAGCCTTAAGTTGTTGCTCCAAGGTCTTTAAACCTTAGGGTCAAAGGCGATATTTGATGGGACAGTGTCCCCCAATATGTAGCCTATATGAGCTATAAATACTGGTACATGTAATAACAAATTTGCAACATTTTATTTTGCGTTTTGGGATTTCAACTACAAAATCCAACTGTCAACACAAAATGATGTTGGTAAAAGCAGGTTTTTTTATTATGTATTTTAAATTCCAAAGAACAGTTTCTAAAGGGTTGTACTTGTTTCAAAATTGCAAATAAATGCCAGAATTACATTCAGCCGCATGATAACTTATGTAAGTTATGAGAAGTTCAAGATATTTAACAGTTTGAATCATTCAGCTAGAAAACAGCAACGTACTGTTTAACGGACTCTTTGAGAAGCAGCTACATCATGTATCCATCTATGACGTTGTTTAATGGAAATGGACAACAATTAAACTGTGATAGTTTCATAAGGAATCGAACCATCATAACCATATGTGAATAAGGAAGGGCACTGCTTTAACGGAATACCATCACACAACAATTAGGAATAAAGACCAGGGGGAAGGTTCAAAGCACAACCAAGGGTGAAAGTCCCTCAGCCAGTGAACTTTGTGACCTGTGGGTTTTCCATGTGACCCAACCAATAAGAAATGCCATAGGTAATTTAAATCAAGTGGAGGTGTGTCACTTTCAAACAGACTCAGCTGAATAGCCCTGCCACAGCAACGCACTGCTTCCCTGACCACATGTGTGGGGCTTTTTTTTTTATTACAAGAGAAGGAGAAGCTGATAGTTGCAGGTGCAAGGCTGACATGAGGACCAGCTTTGCAGGCCTTCATAAAGGGGATATCCATGGCCTGCGTTTAATCAGAGCCTGTGGGATGGGATTCATTGCTCTTTGATGGAGAGCACTGTTATGAAGATGGACAGTCACTTTGCTCTCTAAGTGAAACCATCGTTTAGCCTCAATTCCCAGAGAAAAGGCCCATTTGTTATCCACAGGGGAGTTCAGCAGGGGTGGTTATGCTAGGTGGAGACTGCATACATTTTTCACGCAGTTACGGTCAGAGAAAACTGACAATGCTAAAGCCAAAGTGACATGCAATATCTTTCCCTCTTAAACCAACAAGTAAAACTGCAACACACACACACAGACACACACACACACACACACACACACACACACACACACACACGCACACTCACACTCATACGCACTTGTATAATCTGTGTGTGTGCCTGTGCATACAAGCTCACTGATATGTGTTAATCTACTGTTGGTATCTGTTCACACATAGTCAGAGTGCACCTGTGTGTTGTTCATTTAAACTAAATGCTTTATTTTAAATGATCCAACACTACCGGTGGAAAAGAAAGTCCGTACTGGACAAATCTGTCACGAAATAAGATCAATGACAATGTTTTGGTTTTTCATTTCAAACGTGCGTACTGTATGTTAAAGGTTAAGGAACAATGTATGACAAGGGTATGGTTGGAGTTGGGCACCAAAAATACTTGGTTAAAGTTAGATTAAAGTTAACAATAATTTGTCCGTGTGATGCGACACAAACTCTGGTCTCCTATGTGAAAGTAAGACATGCTATGCACATCCAGAACCCTGAAGACCACACTTTACCCTACTTCCTGCATTGGCACTGGATGTAAATCAAGAGGTGCACAATCATCTAATATTACCAACATTTCTTATGGATACCTGGCTGAACTATCACCACTTTCCTAAACTCAAAGTGCTGATTAGAAAGTGTCTCTTATTAACAGTCTGCCCACTGTTTTAGTCCTGACCTCTATGAGTCTGTTAAGATTCATTTGAGGACAGGTTTATCAAACTGTTTCTTCTCTAAAAGAAAAAGAATGAGCCTTGTCAAAGGAAGTGACACAGTGAAGAAGACAAGTCTATGTGTTGCCTTAATTTCTTACTCATTCATCCAAAATGATGAGAATTACACCATGTATCATTCTGATAAAGAACCTTGTTCGTGTATTTGGACTCAAATTCTAATATGCTAAGTGGGAATGTGTTGGAAAGGTTAATAGATAGGAGAGAAGGTCCTTGATTGAACATGAGTTACTGTTAATGATAATAAGTAATACAATTAAAGATAATTAATTTGCTGAATTAGATATTGCGTTGCGCGCGCACACACACACACACACACACACACACACACACACACACACACACACACACACATACTGACAGTTAGTAGTTAACTGTATTGTAATAATTGTTTGAAATAAAGTCTATAAAACCGGGTTTCAAAGATCTTAACCAACTGTTAGCAGGTCTAACATGCTCCTAAGTCTGGTCCTCGGCAATATCCTGACTTAAGCTTTTACTGATTTTAAATCTCCCTGCTGTATCCACTTTCAGGAATTTTCCAGATCCATTGTTTTGTTTCTAAATAATAAGCTTGACAGGCTTTCCTTGGACCACTGCTCTATAGTATCAGGCTATCTGTGCCTTTTCAGCCACATGTTGTATTTCACACTTGCAATGCCCTGTCTCAGCTATCATGCTTTTGTTGTGTTTAATGGTATCTCCAGCCTTGGACCACTGATACCAGCTGAGCGGTCAGGGTGTTAGCACTCCTCAATATCTATTACAATTAGTTTTTGATTAAGGAGCCCTGCACGGCTGTTTGAAGCCTTTAATGTTGTGTCAACTGGATGATGATGGAGAGAGCAGCATGGACGCCTCCCAGTAACAAAGCAGCCAGTAAAAGGCTCTGAGTGAACCATTTTATCTTCTTAATGGAAACCAGATGACCTTTCTTTTTTCTCTGTTTTTTCATGTTAAAGTTTTTCCTGAGGTAATACCAACTCTGAGTATTCTCTCACTTATGTAATCTATGCCAGGGTTTTTGGCACCTTTATTTCCCCTTACCTACATTGGCTTTGGCCAGTTATTTTGGCATTGTGTTGGAGCAAAGCACTGTGTTGTAGGACGAATCACCTCCTCTAAGCAATCAGTATTTATCTGAGCAAATGAAAATAAAAGTTTAATGTCAAGTCACAGCTGTAATATCTACATATTTGGATATGTGTAGTGCAGATATCCGGTTTGGTACTTTGAAATAAAATCAACTTTACTAACATTTGCAAAATTCCAAATAATGAATAATAATGACTTGTTTGCAGAGTATATCTCTTGTCAAAAGAGTGTGTGGTTAAGAGACTGAGCTGAACTTGTGTCAAAAAGCGCTGGTGAAGTTTAATTTCTAAATTTCAGATCATAGCCATTTCTGTTTCCAAATCAGGTCGTTGACAAGTATGTTAGAAAACCCTAAGAAGTACAGTAACATTCTGCTATTCCGTATTTATGTTTACCCACTGATATATGAAAAGAAAATTGTTGAAAAAGTTTGATATAAAGGAGTACACTTTCCATGGTGGTCAAAGTTCAGTTTTCCTGAAGTTGTGTACGATTTAGAAAATTATAATGTTCCACTTAATCTAACGCAGACGTCTAGAACTGCCTTTTATCAATTATTCTGTGAAATGTAATCACTGAAAAATGTAGGATCGATAATTTATCGTAGATAATGTATAACTACTCTTCTGAAAATGTTGTGCAGCAATGACCATTATAAAGTTTGGAAACTAAAGCATACAATGGCTTTTGAGAAATTTCATCATAGTCAAAGGATTTCATAAATAAACATGTCAAGAAGTCCAAAGGCCAAACAACCACACTGCCTTTCTGTATTTTTAAAAGGCTGCACAATATTCAGGATTCATGTTCGGAGCACCCTGGGGTTTTGAGTGATCACATGTTGAATTCACAGAGAATGAAGTTCTCTCCTGCTTAGTTACCAGAGAAATGTGAGAAAGCTATAAAAATAGTTCTATGTATTTCATCCAAATAAATAAAATGATCCTCACAAAAGCTTCAATGATGTTCTGCTTAGGAATTAAAGAGCTGTTTCCTGCATGGCCCACGCTGTGATTGGAGACCAATCTCACTGTTACTCATTCTGACACTGAATAACCAGCTAACTTGCCTTCAACCATCTCTTTCAGTATAAAAGTGATACATCAGCTGGGTAATCAATTACTGATTTAAAAAAAAGAAAGAAAAAAGATGAGTGTGCTGAAAACAAGCGATCCAGCAACTGTGCAAAAAGAAAACACACACACACATACAATAGCTCCTTCCATTAACATGTCTCCACTCACTGCAAACATCCAACTTCTTTTCAATGCTTGATTAAGGTAAGACTATAAATTCTTAACATACTGCAGGTCTTTCCAATGCCGGATGCTACGGAGGACTGTGAGCCTTCTCTGTCACACTCACAAACATGAGGGGGAGAAAAAGTCCTGGCATGCAAGCCGTCTGATAAGTTGCAGCTTGTGTAGTTTTGTTTAGTTTACTTAATCCCTGAGCTGGAAATGACCTTGTGAACTCAAGTCGGGTTGAATGTTTTTTTTCTTCTTATTTTCTCTTCTCATTTCACTCAGTCAGCGGCTATCTCAGATAAAATACCTCTGTTACACTTTGGATGGCTTTCACATATTCAAGGTGGTCGAGGTGTAGCTGCTGCTGAGTGTCTGTGCACCTCTGCTCTTCCACCAAACTGATCCAGAGCTTTCTGTCTTCAGTCACACATCACAGGTCAAAGATCGCTGTCCTAGAACAATTACATTCACTCCTTTAGCACCAGCTTGAACCTGCTTTCATCCAACATGCTTTTGTGCACACATGGCCTATAACCTGGCCAACCTTGGCTTAATCATTACCATGACCTGTTTATCTGATTGTCATGCAGGTAACCATTAATAAGTGTTTGCCTCCTGATGACCTCTGAAAATGTGCATGCCGCCTTTGCCCCACAAATGTCAGCCCTATCAGACAAGTTGGCCTGATTTTTTGTCCTTTTTTTAAAAAAAGTGGCTGCACCTTGGACTGTAATAATTCAACTGGGCTAGTATGATGACGCCCAATTTATAGATTTGATTATCCTCAAATTGTTTCCAATTACCTTTAAAAACAGCTCACTCGTGGTTCAATCCAAGCACTGGGATTGCTGTTGTGTTATTACAAAGTATGTATGAAGAAAGAAAGAAAAGAAACAAGAATGAAAACAACAAACAAACAAACAAAGAAAAATAGAAAATAGGCTAAATTGAATCTGGCTGAGATTTCAATTGGCTTTGTGAAATCCTGCCATCTCCCAGTGACCAGCCATGTCACCCATCTTGTGTTTAGCTTTTGCAGAATGATAAGTCACCAGTTGTCTTCGGCAGTGAGATGGGTAATATATAGCTGAGAGGTGTCCTGACATAGTTATAGCTGTTGGTGTCCTCGAAAAGACAAGGAGAGTCAATTACAATGGCAGAGCAGAACGCCTGTACGAATGTCAAGTCCCCGCGCAGACGGCTGTGATAAATAACACCTGACCTCACACCAGGCGGCAGTTTCTCTGCAGGGCCAGAGACAAGCCTGCACAAGGAAATGTGAAATCAAGGCAGAATGTGGGGCACTTCAGGAGAAAGGTGTAGGGCACAGCACAAGAGGACAGGGGACGTCTGAATGAGCAGCAAGACATGTCAAGGAACATAGTGCAATTGCACTACTGGTGTTTACTTTATGGCAATGCTGTGAAGATATGAAACTTCACTCGGGGGGTGTTGTGGCAGGCCCCGCTGTTATTCATACCTGCTTCTGACAAGAAAAACAAAGCCCCAACCTGTCCTGCTCATACTCTATTTGTCCGCATGAGACATAAAGCAGCAGGTTGGTCTGCCCGGAACTCCCATTGCGCTCTTCTGAGTGTAATCTTTGTTGACAGAAAGCAAGTGTGGGTATTAGGTCACTTTCTATGGCTTCCAGTAATGCACCACCACAGTGTTCTGAACCCAGCAGAGACAACGTGCAGATTGTTGATGCTCTAAGTGCAGAGACCTCTGTGCGTGGTCGTGAAGAGACCGGATTATTGGGCCCCAGCAAAGCTGACAGTACCAAGGTGAGGCTAAAGCACTGCGACAGTGAGCGCGGCCGAACGGTCTCATCTCCCGTCTGCACGTGCATGTACTTTGTGTATATGCATGCACGCGAGGCGTGTGTGTAAGGGGCAGAGAGGGGCAAGTGGGGGAGTCCCAGGTCCCATGGGAGATATGCTTGCTGAAAGAGGGGAGGAATGAGCAACAGGCAGACAAGGGCACAGGCAGATGTGAGCAAAGATAAATAAGGAGATAAATCACTGAGTGTCTGGGCGCAAGGCATTTGCATTCCTGAAATGAAACTCCAAGGAGAAACACTGGTGCGCACTGAGCTTCAGTGACTTTAAATATATACAGTATGTACATGTGATGTGTGTTCGTGTGTGGGAGAAAGAGCCAAGATATTTTAACCCAGCAGCCAAACAGTAAAATGTATCACATTACTTCATCAGAAAATATCCTTTGTGCAACCTGAATGAAGTCAACCGACTGATACAAAGGGACAAGAATTCCTGGTGGGTTTCGGCTTGTATCACACGTCGTATTTAAATGAAACAATGAACTCAAGCAAATTGGATGTAATTTTGATAGCACGCATTCCTTTGCTCTGCATGCTAAAATAAATGGTGGAAGGGGTCACCTACACACGGCTTATTTGAGGCAGGCTATGTTTGATCTATGGAGGTTCTGGGTTGTCTCAATGTCACCCTTCTGGGATCGCAGCGCTCCACATGTGATTTGTGTCCACAGAACAGACAGCAAAGACAAAAGTGTGCAAATCTTGATCCGATTTTTTAATAAGGATCAATGAGAAAACGGCAATGGATTAGCCTCAATGCTTTCCAGAAAAGAGTATTATAATGTTATCCAAAAGCAATAAAAACATTGCATGCTTTCCAACTTGTTCAATGCACAGTAAAGAATGCGAGCGCATTACAGAGTTTAGTTTAGAAAGAGGCTCTCGTTCTATTTTAGAGTTAGATGAAAATAAAACATTGAAACTAAACTTTGCCGTTCCTACATCATTCACCCTGGTCATAACCAGCACTGGGACTTTCCCATGAACGGAGCAGGCAGAGAACCGACAGCACCCATGGTGGGAGGCTCTGGGTGTGTGGGAGGGAGCATGAAGGAGGGACTGTCATCACTAATTCCTTGCCAGGCAGCCCAAGAAGTGTTGACTAACTAATGACCGTGTTTAACAAGTGAAGTGTATCATGCTTGAGGAAACACAGCTGGATATGGGTCCAGTGCATTGAGTGACTCAGAGAAAACAATTCATTGTCTTAAACGCTATCCACCCACAGACAGTTTTCTCAAAGCGAGGACGGTATGTTTTCATGAATGAAGCAACGAGGGAGTTAAATTGGCGAAGGGAAACAGCTGGATTTTTAAAGCAGTATGGTTGGCGGTTGGGTCACAAAGGCATATCTCTGTGGTGCTGTGGTGGGAGTGGAGGATACAACGGTAGTCCAAGGCTCGTAAATGAAGGGATAGAAGGATTAGGATGTAAGTGCACAGAAAGGGAATGCCACTTATCTATATGATGCACAAAAGTGCTGAGAGGAACGGTTTCCTGTGTAAACCATGCACTGTAAAGGATTGTGTAACAAACAGCAGCAGCTCATTTAGAAGAAAGATGTCATCTTTAATAACAGGTCAAACTGAGTTCAGAAGTGTTATGTGGGAACACTATGAATAACATCAATTAGTCTGGAGAAAATTAAATCACCTCTCTCTACCACAAAATACCTCAGAATTACATGGGATTTAAGCATATGTTATCAACTTGTCTGACAATTATTTTAACTCAAATTTGGCACCTGGCAGCTACACTAACATGTGTTGGGATGATGCACTGGAGCCAAGTTAATGTTTTATATTATAACTACGACACTCCATGCCAGACTGAAGCTCATGCTGTTTTGTATTCCTCTCAAGAGTGTGTTCATAACTCATTTCACATGCCAACATTCTGTTTGCCTATAATGAGGCAGAAAAAGGAGTTCAATTTTACAACAGTGCTTTAGTTGAACGGTGAACTATGGTGTTTCCCTAAAATGTCCTTCTAATGAGCATTTCTTTTGCTGTCTCTATTTATGGCCTCTCTATTACCTTATTACCTACCCCATACAGTATGTTTAGTCAGCAAAGAACATTTGACTTAATGTATTTGCGGGAATACCCACCACTAAATAAAGCCTGTTTCCTAGAAATGATATACTGCTAACTTAACACAATATGTTTTTGTGAGGATTGTAAGGCCACCTGAATTATGTTTTCAGCAGCGCGGCTCGAGGACCTGCAATGTCGGTCAGTCGTCGACCGCTGTGGTTCAGATTAAATTATCTATGAGATGGATTAATATACGGATAGTAATGGTTCACAGAGGATGAAGCCGAGTAACTTTTCCTCAAGTGCCACCATGAGTTTTTTTGTGGAAATTCAACATTCATGTTTTGCTCAGGGTGAACACTTTTCATCTAACGTCATCAGGTAAAAATAGCAGTTTTTTTATCATGCTTTGGTTTGAAAAATGACACCTGCAAAACTAAGACAGTGGACATCAGCAAACATCAGCATTATACTTGTGAGGATATTAGCATGCACAAATACAGACGCTTAGGCGCCTCGTGAAAGATTGTGACCTCGGATGAATATGAACAAAGAAAATCAAGACAAACTGGAGCACAAGACACAAGTTACTGCATTAATGTTTGACCAAAACCACAATTTTTCAATAACCTTTTTGAAAGTACTTTTTGCCTAAACCTGAGTATACACAGTACTAAACCTCGGCCCACCGGATAATACAAAATCCTGTACTTCCACCACCCTGACCTTCATCAACTTGTGTGCACACATCACTTCTTACTGCACAGATACGTATGTTTCCTCACAAAACATACTCAGCGAAACAAATATACAAATGTAATTTCTGTGAAACGTTTTCGGTCCACACTTCCAAAGAGTTGTGTGACGTACAAGAAGGAAACCAGGCAACTAATTATGGCACCTTCGAAATGTACCCGGCAAAATAAATTAGTAGCATACGAACATGAGACATGTCGAACTAACTATGTATGAATTCTAAAAGTGTACAATAGTAAAAGTTTGAATGAAGACGCCACCATTTTTCCCACAGCCAACCCCACACACACATACACACACACACACACACACACACACACACACACACACACACACACACACACACACACACACACACACACACAACATTCGGAGAGGAAGTTGTCCTAAGCCACTTAAATCTGTGCTATTTGATAGTGTTTGTGAAACGTTTACTTGTGACCTGCGCTCTCATACTCCTTAAGCCATCCACATGACAGAGGGAAGTGAAGGGCCTTTTAAGGCCCTAAGTATTGCCAGAGTCTTCCTTATATTACTGATGATATCTGTCCTGAGGAGTTTGCTGACAAGAGCCCAGGGATCAGAAATAGCCATAAAGCAGATGGGAAATTACATCTTATCCAACACATACTGAAATGGCCTGTCTGTTGATAGAAAAGGCTCACTATGGTGTCTTTAAGCAGGGATTTAGCCCTTGACCCATCCTCCTCAAGCCCATGGACACTACATCGCTACTCAGTTGCCATAGATAGCTTTACACTGGACTGCAACACATCCTGCTGTAATACTAGCATGTCTGAGTGCTACACAGGAGTCAGCTAAATCCTTAAGCAAACCATCTAACAGGAGTACATAATATGTTCTTGTGCAGACTGCAGCAAATGGATGCGTATTTTCAAACTGAAGTGATGAGACATGTTTGTACAAATCGTGCTGTATGTGCTCATACAGCACAGAGTTTGATTGAATATTGGAGAGACAGAGTGAAAGCGCGAGACAACATTAATCCCTTAAGCCCTTCAATGATGGCCTCTGACCAGGCCATATGAGATCCACTACCCTCTACTAATCTGCTCCAAACAGTGATGAACTCAGAAAGTGGCTCTTGCATTTAACAAACTGTTGACAGCAGGATTATCCAGTTTGTGGCAATGCAAACGTCAGAAATCCCACCATAGATGCATGTCTATAGATGTTTTTCCCAAACTATGCTGATATATTTATGTTATAAAATCATGACTCAGCTTGATAACTTAACCTCTGTGGGATAATTACAGACAGATATAAAGTGTTTAATTCAGCATCTGTCTTGCCATTGAAGTGACAATCCTTTTCTGGCCAAGTGTTTTTCCATTAAGACTTCTTAGATTCTATGTATAATTAGAGTCTATCAAGACAGAAAGTCCACATGTTATACATAATTCTCCATAACACCACATCCTTCTTCAGTTTTTTAAGAGAAATGTTAATAATTCAAGGACAAGTCCGGGCCATGAAATCAGGAGCAAACGTGTACAATCATTTCTGACACTGGGGTTAATCTGCAAATTAATTTCCCGCTTTATTTTCACTAATGTCTTTCTTGAAACTTTACAAACTTAACTCCCCTTCAGAAAGAATCGGCACCATTAACCCTCTCACACACACTGATGCACAATTAAAAGGGCTGTTTGTAGTTTTGAAGTGTGTCAGCACGCATTAACACATAACTGTTATGTGCGCAGCTGCAGGTAACTGGACCCAAACGCCGTCAACACTCGAAAAGGCAACTTTATTGCTCAACAGGATTTAACAGGATTCAAAAACAAACAAAACAGGCTCACACACATAATCTCAATGATCTAGACAAGACGAACCAACAAAGGGGAATGACATGAACAGGACTTAAATACAGAGGGCTGGTGCAGGTGATTGGACACAGGAGGAAACAATCAGGGACAGGGCAGACAATCACAGGGACAGGAAGTGCAGAGAAACAGAGGACACGAGAGACAAGGACTTCAAAATAAAACAGGAAACACGACACAACACTACAGATCCTGACAATAACTCCACCATCCAATTCATTATCTGCAATACTGTCACCTTCATCCGATAAAATCCTTGAGTTTTTGATAGACACTCTCAGCAATGCTCACACTCTGCTGATTAATATGCGTACCAAAGTCAGCTCGTTGGTGTTAAATGAGGTTCTTGTTTTTGAAAAGAGACGTCTCTTTTCTTAGAGATCTCACAAAATGTTTCTATTCACTGTCTAGGCCTTGAACCCACAGATAGCAAATCACAACAGTGTGAAAGAGTAATTCATTCACATAATGGCGGTATTTGGAGGTGTTAGTATGTTTTGGACCACTTATTTCCCTTCTTCAGTTTAAAAAAGGTCAATGACCATGCATGTCAAAAGAGAAAAACTCTTTTGTTCATATTTGCTGAAGACAATGACCTCCAGAAGTAGATATACTTCACACATGCAGTTTGTCGGAGCAAGAAACTGTTCAAGTGCACTTCTATCCAGTGCATGCACCTGTCCTATTGTTATATTTTACACAAACTGCATCCTATTGCAGAGATCTATGACCTTGGCCTCTCATTTTTATTTATCTGGATACAAATATGTGCTCAGCCAATCAGCCCATTCAACCCCGCCAGCAACAGTGACAACAGCAAAGGATGGCTCAATCCTGCTCAAAGCGGTTCTATTCCTGCGACTCGACTCAACATGGCAGTGGCTCGTTGTTGAGCGAGATGCTGTCCATGGAGCTTTACTGTACTGAAAACATGGCCAAGTGTCCCAAACCACACCTTGCATTGCACTCTGCATTAGATCTGAAGCTGCTTGTCTGGAGGATTACTTGCTGCTCGGTGGCGAAGATGATGCCTCACATATGAGCAATCTCCTTCTGTGGCCCTGTGGCTCTTCTAGCTAGAGAGGGAAGAGTGACTGAACTGACTTTGGGAGTTCCTACTGTGTTTTATCTTAGTTCCCATAATAAGCCCAATGAATGGGTTCATGGTTAAAGTCCGCCGTCACAATTTTGGGCTTGGAGAATGGAGTTGTTGATGACAATGGCCTGTCCCAAAACATTTTGCCAGCCATCAGGGACCAAATCTAGGCCCAGTCGGTGAGCAGGAGGCATAATCCTGTTTTACCCAGACTGGCAGCTTAAGGGAAAGTGGGGTCCACCATTTGGATTCGCAGATGATGGAGCTGTCTTCCCAGCTGGCCTCTAATCTAACGGCGGGTGAGAGTACGCCATGTAGCTATGCTGCCACTCTCCATAATATGCAGTCATCCTGCCATAGAGTGAGCGGACACGTTCTATGACAGCCTGCTACATGTAATGTTAACACAGCTTTTATAATGTCTTCTTCTGTATTGGACTTTCTCCTATCATTGTAAATATGGTGCAATTGGTCAGGAGTGCATACTAACGTTTAACTTTACACAAAACCGTGTCACACGTTTCCTTCTTTTTATGAGCAATTTCACAGAATGAGGCAATTCCACTGACATTTATGGATTTAATTACATTTTTGTACTGTCATCAATACTATTGTATCATAAGCCAAAAGTCATGTCTCCCTACATTTAGAAAGTCAAATTTAAAGTGCAAGAGACAGAGTCAATTATATTTACCAGCAGGTTGAAGTAGGCTATGGGTACCAAGCATGAATTGCATATCTCGTGGTCTCACTTTGCACTGGAGGGAAATATACCACAAATATGTAAAGATCCACAAGAGAGGAAGAGCAATGTAATTGTAATTTACTGTTTGTGAGTTTTGTAAAAGGGAAACATACAGTGTATTTTGATACTTAATGTTTCCCTAAATGAATTTAGATGATCTAGATTTGAAGAGCTTCAATATTATGCTATATTGCACAGGGAGATTTACACACAGACACACACACAATGCACACACTCCACAGTGTTCTCTGGTTGGCTAGGAATCAGACTTTAGTAAAAGAAAAATCCCTCCAACTCCCATCTTGATAGAGTCCATTGAAACGCAGACCCCACACCAAGACTAATAGCAATGGGAATCAGCTGAAAATATGTGACATAATCACATTAGTGTCTTAAAGAACACAAAGCGCATTGTCAACTTTGCTTGATCAAGGCACATCTGGAGGGGAACGGGACTTGAAACAGAGTCCTGCCTTTCCCCTACTGAAATGAAAACAAGCTGTTTCACTATGCTTCCAGGCCGAAGCAGAACAAGAACTTTGACACAGTAATGGATTGCGCCAGCAGCCGCACAGCTTAATGTGAAGATGCCAGAAAAAAAGGGAAAAGGGAAGATCTTGAAAGGTTTCAGAATAACGCCCACTGCTTTCCCAGTGCGTTTGAACTCTGACCTGAAAGACTGAACATTCAAAGCTACAATCTTTGCTCTTTCTACTTTGAACGTGACTGTAAAGCACTGTGCAGTTGTCCCATCTGCGTTAACAGTGGTGTCCGACTATACCAATGTTTATATCTATGATCTGTATTTAATGTCATTAAGAAAATATATATAAAAAGAATACGCTTGAAATATATTTAAAAACAAGACTTAATGGAAATATTTCAAAAAGGATCATTATTTTCCTGATATTGTATACACCAAGATGCCAAAGAGTTTCCAGCTGAGCACATATCGAGAGGTGACAGTCATTATGACGGCCTTGTGCTTCAGTCCGAGTGTTCTTTTAAAATATGAATGCCAGTTAATATTTTCCAGAGGTCCTTCTACACACTTTTAATGCCCACTTTTTGTCTTCTTTCTATCCAAGGAACAAAGACTGGTTTCTGTTTCTGCTCTCAGCCTGCTGTGCGAGTAAGGGCCTGGCCAGCCCATTAACACCCACCTCAACATGTTCCATTGCAGCATTGGGAGCTAATTACAAACACTGGCTAGGCTTAAAAACCTCTTATAGACAGCAAAGAAAGAAAGAAAGAAAGAAAGAAAGAGCGAGAGTGAGGCGTTTGAGGGCGTTAGAAATAGAGAGAGCGAAAGAGAGAGAGAGAGAGAGAGAGAGAGAGAGAGAGAGAGAGAGAGATATTGAAAAGAGAGTTGGATGAGGACTGAAGAGTGGGGAGGCCCCAAAGAGGCTAATGAATCCATAGGCAACTCCACCACTCTGCTACTGCGTAAATAGTTGTTCACTATATGCACTGCTACTTAGGCAAAATGGGGCTTCAAAATACTTGTCTTTTGTCGCTCATGAAATTCCTCAAGAGCATGGCGCTAAAAGGTGTGGCTGTGTTTTATTCTCATTGTGCCTCTCTCTTTCTTTTCGCCTATTCAAAGTCTATTCCTGTGTAGTAAACGGGTGGGTGGTCGAGCAGCAGGGGCCATAACCCCCAAAATAAAGCTGTTAGAATCTGTATTTTTTGTTAAATTGCGAGGGGAGAGTGTTGTTGATAACATTTGTCAAGAAATACAGATTTAGGGATTTAGACATTTCTTTTTTACAACTTGCCTGTTGTTAAATGACAAACAATGAACTTGAAGAACCAAGCAAACTACTATTTCATCTGATATATGCCATTTTTCAAAAGCTAAATTCAAAATGACATGCATGCAACAAAATAAAAAAAAGTTTTGTATTCATCCATAAGAAAGCTTTTAAGTTAAAAAAAATAAATAAAAATGTTTCCCAAATGAATTTCTCTGAGTAAACAAATGGTGCCTAAATACAAAAATATTCTTTCAAGGGAATGAATCTTTTGTTTGTTATGACCTTTATGTCAGAAAATGTATTCTAGGATCTAAAACCTCGAAAGAGAGAGTGAAAATGCCTGGTGAAGCCACTGCCCCTCTTACCTTTGTAGTTAAAACTACAAAAGATACTGCAGTCTCCTACTGCAGATCTCACCCCAGTAAATCTCAGCAAAAGACACATGACATGCATGCGGCTGACATCCGCTCCGAGCTGTGGTTAGCGCAGTAGTTCCCACATGTAACTGTCTCTAATCAAGTCCCGTGCCTTGACGCCTGAGGCACAGAGATCAGACAGATCTCAAAGTGTGCCATCAACCACAAATTGCAGCCCTTGATTTGAGGTTAACTAAGAGCCACTCCTCTAAGCATAACAGAGACAGTTGTAATACCGAGATTGGCAGAAACCTGTGGCAGAGCTTAGGAGTAACACTTGGCATCAAATTTGACATTGAGTCAGGTATTGTTACAGAGAGGTAGGGGAGCAGCTCCTTTTCTTTGGTTATTGAGTATATCATTATGTTAAAAAAAAGAGAAAAGTAGAGGGGAGAGCTGGTCTTGGCCAAACACCTCGACTTGCTGATACGATAGTCTGGTCTAATTCCACATGTTTGCGTAATCCAAATTATTTTGGACTTTTTGGAACACTAAAGCTCGACACAGGTTACGTATCCTGCCAAATCAATACTAAAGAAACCCGTAAAAAAAATAAAGAGTGAAGACTGTTTTATTTCACCTCGCAAGGAAGGTTTTATCATGTGTACTTTTTGGCACATAAATAAACAGAGCGGGGTTGAGTGGTAGCCTCATAAGAAGCAGCACAATGACATTTTGGGTGCCAGAGTTTCACTTTTTTTATTTTTGAGGCTTACTTTGCAGTCACTTTATTCAGCGCCTTTAGTTACCACATCATAAAGCTGAGGCAGATATTTTCCCCTGCTCCCGGCACCTTCTGCTCCTAAATCTACTTTTCAAGAATGCTTGAACTCGTTTGTTGAGATGCGAGCCAAACTAAAGCAAAAACATTTGTCATTAGTTGGCTGTGGCGGAGGGGTGCCCCAGATGTAGCCCTCATGCTGGCTTAAACGCAAAGAGAGAGTGTGTGTGTGTGTGTGTGTGTGTGTGTGTGTGTGTGTGCTAACCAGCTCAGCTTATATGGGTAGTAGGCAAGCGGCCAAGAGAAAGCGGCCTCCTACTGTTTAATGACAATAAATTTACTGCCCCTCTCGGTATTGCTCTTGTATTTTGTAAACAAGGTTAATGCTCCTTTTAATTGAGCACCTGGTGAGGAAATATGACCTTGGTCATGGTGACATTTACCTGAACAACTCTGTCCCACCACGGGTCAAGCTTTTTAGGGCTAAAATATAACATAATATAATAACATCTAAATACATAAGTGTTTGGTATTGCTGATTCATCATTTCCAGTTAATGGCACTCATATTTTCACTCTTGCATGTGCACGTCTGCATCCAATTGTATTGACTTGGCAGTAACATTTCTCAAGGACGCAGTTTTTGTGTAATTTACATACAATTCACCAAACCTTTCCCAGCTGAATTAAAGAGAACTCACCCTCTCCCTTTTTAATAAAAGATAATAATTATGTATTTCTTATTTAGTTTAACTTAAGGTGGTGCTTATTATATAGGTAAAAACTTAAAAGCCCTTTATTATCATCTCAAAAGAGGGATTATGGCAAATTGAGCATTGTAGCCAGATAATTGGGCCTGAGGACCTATCCACATGGAGAGAATAACCCTCCTAGTCTGATTCCGAAAAAGAGACAAAGCCAGGGGGTGGAGTAATGTGAGTTAAGGGATTCTCACCAGCTCTTGTGAGAGCTTGTTTCACATACACAGCTCAAAGTGGAGCTAATAACTTAACGCTAGTGTGTTTTCACTCTTGAGGGGTCTTTCTCCTTGGAACCTAGAACATTCTCCCAGATCCTTTGGTAAGGACTCTTGAGGGACTTTGTTGAGCTTGCCAAATTCTTTACTGAGACTTTCCTTCTTTTTATTCTCTCGCTCTCTCACACACACACACACGCTCAACACACACACACACACACACACACACACACACACACACACACACACACACACACATTGAGAGACAAACAGACAGACAGAAAAGAAGACATAATTACAGAATTAATTAATGAATCAGGCTAAAGTGAGTTAGTTACATGTATTGAAGCTAAATGTGTGCTTCTATTTTTGCGATCTGCATTTCCAATTAGGGCAAAAGACAAAGCTAAATATATCTTTATTGGTCAATAAAACTTTTTGTGATAGTTATTATTTTCGGTTCAATGGGTAAAATGAAGACTGTAGTTTATGTAATTAAAAAAAACTTATTTTGACTGAAAAGAGGCTGATTGCTGAGCTGTAACCTGAACTTCTCTTTATAATGCATTGTTGCAGGGTCAAGGTATCCCACTTCCTTAATACCTACATAACTGGCTGGCATATGAACAGCTTTTTTGAGGTGTGGCCCAGAAAGCATATACAGTACACACATATATTTCTTTTCAAATGATTTTCCAAATTTCATTCACAAGAACCAACATATTAAGTAAGATTTTTACCTAAAACATTCTAAGCTAGTGGAAGTAAGTGTAACAATGGGGTCTCGATCCTTCTGCAGTGACCCTTACCCTGTCCCATCCTCTTTCAGGTCAGTCCATGACTGCCCTTGACTCCTCCTCTGGTGCTGCAGCTTGATGGGCTCTCTTAGTGTGACCCTTGGTTGACAGTTCTCTCCAAGCCCCAAACTTAAGCTGCCTTTTGCTAAGCCCGGTCTGACGACAGGGGCATCAAGTGATCACTGGTCTCGGTATGAGAGCACGCCCCCCAGTGGGAGGCTTGTTAGTGATCCTCCATTGCTCACAGGAAGAAATGCCCTTCCCTTTCCGCTGTCGAGAAACTGTACTCAGAGTCTGACCAACTGCAGAGCGCAAGTGAAAAATTGCACTTTCAATAGCAACTAATATCAGTTCAAAGTCTAAGTTTTGGTCTCTCTAGCTCTAGTCTAACCTCTTTTAAAGAAAACAACATGATTTGAGTAGATTCACTCGACAGATACACAACATTTAAATCAAGCAAGGACTGGCTACAAATTCATTCATTAACCATTCATTCATTAACAGTCACCACTGACTACAAACAACATGTTATCATCCCATCATCCCGAACCTTTTGCCCAGATGGCAGAGATAATACTATCAAGAAATCATCTCTTTGCGATTACACACTGATGTTGAAACAAGGATTAAAAATCAAGTATACAAAAAAATAAGAACCATCCTCAAGAAGAAGAAGAATAGAAGCAAGTGAGCTATACATTGTAAAATAAAGTAATAGGTTTGTTTTAAGATCACAATAATAGTCTGCATACAACCACATGTTGCACCATTATGTTATCTTGTATCTAATACAACTTTAATCGTGGCGACACAGCTGTGCTCATAATCAAGGCCAGGTATCAGATAAAATGATGGGTCAGGATATGATAGTATGCATTCTCTAACTGGGCTACAGGGAAAGGTCACAAGGAAACATATGGGGAATAATAGCTAAAGGAACACCACAAGCAGTATGTTGCCTTCTGTTAATATCACATAGCTTTCTATCGATGGTGAACTCTAAATCATTCTAAAAAGGTCAAAGATTTACTTGATTCTCGAAATGTGACTCCAAAAACAACAAACAGTTTACAATTGCCCTGTCTCAGCGCTTGAGGAAATGAAACATTGCCTATTATCAGTGAAGAGCTTCCCTGGGGGATTGCAGTAACAATACACGTAAAGCTCCAACAAATAATGGGACAACATTAAACTACAGAAAATGCTAAGGGGGCAGGTTGAAAAATAATGTAAAACTATGGAAATGAAAGAAAGTGACCATTTGTAGTAGTGTTGCATTGGTGTGATTTGATACACCGAATGCTCACATTGTGTAGGCCAGAGCTTTTCAAAGTTGGGGGACCCCTACATTTTAACAGTGCAATGGAAAGTACTTTCAGCTATTATGGAAATCCAAGAGTCTCATTTCACGGACCTCTCTGTTGTGTTTGAACACAGCATTTCAGTTCTTTGCTGCATTAAATTAAAACCAAAACTATTCTCCAGTTCCAGATGCTAAATCAGCTGATAGAGGTCAGTGAGCAACCACAGAGCAAATTTCATTGTAAAAAAATAAATAAATAGAGAGATCTTATTTGAATTAGTTTCCCCACTTAACCCAGACAAGAGCACACAGTTGGTGTGAAAACAGTTCAAGCTAATTTGATTAGATAAGCGCAACGTCTCTTACTAGCATGATAAAAGTGCTCAGCACTGTATGGAGGGACCAGTGGTAGCAGTCAGCGGTTAAACCACAGTAGCAGAAAGGTTAATACACTCAGCACATGTTGCCTCTTACAACAGGTGGTGCAGCACGATCGGCGGCTCCCAGCATTCCAGCTTTTCCATGCTGGTGGCCCCTGGTATTCTGGGATTTACGCTGCCTCCCCTCCTTTCAACCACAGAGGCCTGACTGACAAGCTAATCGTTGGGCTGGGATCCCCTCAGCTATTGATTCCACTGCAACACAACACCTCCCAGTCAATGAAACTGCAATATAATGCTTGAGCTGCAAAGAAAAGGGGAGTATTAGCGTGTTGAGCAACTGGAAGAAATTTGCTGCTGCTGCTGCCTCGACTGCTTGCTCCTGGTTGCAGCTGCTGCTAGGTAGAAACAGAGCGGCACAAATAAAGTCGGGAAAAATGTGTCTCAGGGGGTAGAAGCTTGAAGGGGTAGGTTATTAAAAGCCACAAAGTGGAGCCCATGCTGAGCATAGAGAAATAGCCGCAGCATGGTAGAGGCACAATGGAAAAGAAGGGGGTCTGCTTTCTAAATTGTTCTAATCCTTTGAGTGTTTTATTTCATTCGGTTTTGTAGTTTAAAAACGCTGCTTTGGATCGTGCGTACGCTTTGGCTCAACTACAAAACATCCAAGAGGGTTTATCGATCAACTATACATTCACAAAGATAAAAAGGCACAGCTTAACATTTTTCTTTTTTTTAATAGTTTTATAAATTCTCCAATAGAAGAAAACAAAACATTCTTACAGATGTCCTCACAGATACACAACAATCTGAAATTTTTTTATTTGATCACTCCTTTTAAATTTAGAAATCAATACCCAGCTACTCTAAATATTGATCTGTTAGGCACAATGGCTGCAACAGTAACCGCAATTAGTCGTATTACTGTTGGTTCCAGTCATTTAGCCAAGCATCCAATTTCCATGCTGTGTGAACACTTAATTAAAACAAATGTGTTACAAATATCTATCGGGGATCAGCAGCCTTCAAAAAGCCTCTTGTGGCTTGGCAAGTCAATGCAACAAGGAGGATAGCAAATCAATGTCGCCGGTCACTTATGCCATAGGGATGTAATCAAACTGGAATACTGATAATAACACCCGGAGAGGACAGTGGAATTATGGCTCATAGCCTCTCTGGGAAAAAGACCAAACATGCTGTTCATGTCCAGTAAGACTTAAAAACAACTGTCGACCATTCTTTAATGGAGATGAAATTAAAAAATGCTGAAGCATACAATACTCAAACATGAGAGCTGGCAGGAATATTCCCATCAGTGTTTGATGGGTGGTCACGCTTACAAGTGTTTTCACTAGTGTCCATTTGAGTTTCAATATAAATAAAGATGTATTTACTGTAGTGTCAGTGTGACCTCTTCTGATATTTGTGGCCCGTTTATATTTGGCCTTAAACATGTCAAGATAATTGAGTGCATCGTATTTGGATGCAGTCAGAAGACTGTGGTACTGGTTTCCCAGCATGCCATGCAAATGAATCATTGCACAGGCACAATCTGTTGCTACTGTGCAGCATGTGAGCAAAGATCAGAGAAGTTCATGCAGACATATACACATACAAGAACAAACAAAGACACTGAAATGAGAAACCCTGCTTGTAGCAAAGCAACCTGATGCAGACTGATAATAACACTGCCTTTTATTATCAACGGACAAGTTAAAAACGAATATATCAATGGAGAAAATGCACTTTATGGACCCATGAAACAATGCCTACATGCCAATGATCAATCAACGTGAAAAGAAATGGCAGCTGCCCTGACAACAACTAATCATCCTTGTGGCAAGTATGACACAGCAGCTACGGTTGGTGTGTAAAGGGAATGAAGTTGGCCGTGGTTAAAAGGAAACCGTAGTTGACTGTTGTTAGGAGACAGAGGCGATCTGTGGTCTCTCAACATTACACTTTAAGCATGAAATAATCCTCCCAAAGAGCTTTTTATGACTCACACAACTGCGAGAGTTTTTTTTACTAAGAAATGATAAACATGCGCCTAAAGAGTGACACATGCTGTTGTTTCTATGATGAGTACACTATTAGAATGCGATTTTGATTTGTGTATTATGTATGCTGAATGCTCAGATAATGGACTACATTTAAAAAAAGAGAATTAGTATCACACACTGATATTGCTAGTTGACGGTTCCAGTTGAGTCCTCGTGACTCCTATTGAAAAAAATAATACTGCCATCAAAAGCTGTCAATTATGTGCAAATGGCACATTCACACATTTTCACTTCATTTTTTTTACTATTCTAACTTCTGCAAATGTGTTTTTGAAGGATATGGTGTCCAGAGTTCATGGAACTTAATTAGATACAGTGATATATATTCGGAAAAAGACACAAAAAACACTTTCCAAGTAAAACTAAGCTGAAAAATATTTAGTTAACCATTAATCGTAAAAAAGGTTTTAACAGTATGTATCATTTTCAAGACTGTTGAGCAAAGCTGGCTCAGGATCCAAGTGAGCCTCGTTTAGGAACCTATTGCCTATACAGCGTCTGGGTAACTCAAAAAACAAAAACATAGCTCAAATGGGGCGTCTATTACTAAAAAGTTTAGCAATAAAGTGATTCGTAATTGTTAATTATTTTGGTGAGTGTTTGGTGAAAATTGATAAACAATTTGTGATGAAAAGTGCCCAACCTTGGCAAAGGTTTGAGTCTCTCCAACAAAGCCCTAATCATTTTGTCATGTTCAAGATAATGAAGGAACCAGAAGCAGATGGTTAGTGCACCATAAATAGCAGAGGTAATTAGAGAGCCTGTCAAAATAGAAATGTGCTGTTGGTTCAGGTAAGAAAAAAATGCAACCAATTCTATAACTGATGGCCCAAATTTTCTCAAGGGTGTTGAATCCCTCAAAGAGCATAACAGATAATTAGATCATCTTTAGGAGTGTAATTACTGGTTAGTTACTGTTTTAACAATGTTTCCCAATGCCAGATGTGTTATTTGACCCAACACCAGATGTGGAAGTGTTATTGTACAGTTCAACAGTTGGAAGATTAAATAAAATGCATATGTTTTCTGCAGTAAAAGTGAGAGGAGTGCTAGAAGCAGCAGTATGACTGTGCAAGCAGAGTTAATGCTCAACATTTGTTCCAGTATGAAGACAACATGATAATAACGTTTTGTTTATATATGTGAGTGTCAATGGAGCACTTCCTCTGTGAACCCGAATAGACAGTGACATGGTTTTGCTGAGATATATTCCATATGTTGTATCACAGCTAATGACCTTATAACTCAAGTTTGTGGACATTTTAAAATGGACCGGTCTGTGATTTATCTCGGGGTAATGCACTTTAAACTTAACAAACATGTATTAATAGAATACATGTACTGAAAGTTCACTCTGCGTATGATCAAGTTTAATCCCCGTTTTAGCATTGCATTAAGTAAATAAACATGGATGGGGTGCTGCATGATTCATCGTTTAAATCTGACGGCAGCTGTTGTAGTTTCTAGTTGTTTTTTTTATTGTTTAATTGGACATTATAATCTAGGTTACCGTTTTTCAGGTCATTCTCAGGGAGACACAATATCTTAGAGTAAAAGAGGGCCAAACTGTTACGTGAACATTCCCTGTCCCTTAAAAATGAGCCTGTGCTCTGCATAAACAGCACTGCTCCGACAACATGTGTCAGTCCTCAGCCATTTCTAGGGCAAGCTCAGACTCCTGGGAGTTTACAGAAATATCCAAGATATCACAGGGAATATATCTGTTTTTCTTTTTTCTGAGGCTCACCTTTGTTGTTTCCAAGGGCCACAAGTCAACTGGAGCTGTTCGACATCTGAAAACAAGAGGTGATGAAATTGCTCTTCTTTGCAGCTTTTTAGAATTGGCAGCACTTTGCATCTTTAGTTTTTTTCATCACACTATTTTATCGGTAGGTCACGGGGCGAAAAAATACAAAGTTTCTGAACCACACTACACTGTTAATCAAAGTGATTGAATCAGAATTTAAAAAGAGTATATAATAACAACTCACATCATGTAAAGGTAACTTGAACACCATTTATGCAAAAATGTTAAATTTACCCTAAAATCGAATAAAAGTTCCACATTCACACGAAATATGACATTAAACATTGAGGTGTGATTTTCAGCGGTTTTGACACAATCTGGTTCTGAACATTCAAAGGCTCTCCTGAAACTATGCATGGTAACTTTTAGAATGAGATGAACAAGCATCACTGTGTTGTCCCTAAATTTAACTAAATATCTTTTTTAATTTAAGGGTCCATAAAAACTAAAATTAAATTTGCCTGTGTTAGTTTTGTACATCAAATGCCACATGATCAGTAAATCTCCTGTTAAATGAAAGCAGTACGTGTTCTGGACATTGCTGACTGATGGTCTTGAGGTAAAATTAATTTTAAACAAATACATTGTTCTGCTCAGTTTGGTGAGTGAAAGGGCAATAAATTCTGGAGCGGGTTGCTCTTCAGAAGACCACAGCCAGAGTTCTAATATTTTTTTCTGCACTTTTAAGACTGATCTAGTTATTGCCTTAAGCCCTGCATCTTTGTTTGTCTTCAGTTAAACACTTTTTTAAAGCTGCTCCCTCCCTATTTACACTGATGATTCAGCGAAGGCACTTATGTCCATCCCAGTGTTAAAAGTGCTCCAACAGTCAGGCAACATCGTCTATGAAAATGTCATTTCCAGAACCAAAGTTACCTGTTATACTGTAACGCTTATGGATTTGAAATATTTGTAGGATCAGGACTTTATCATTTGTTAACCTTGACAGGTTGTTAAATAGAGTACGAATGTCCACAGTATAATGTATCATCATTGCAGCTATAATAGTGCTGTATATTAACAAGGCAAGTTCAAAGAGATAAGTTGATTTCTTAATGACCAGTATTGACTGAAATCTAATAAAAGTTGATTCTCCTTTAACCTTTTTTGAAACCGTAATTTTCTTTATTTGTGTTTCTGTTGAAAGACAACGTTATGTAATGTGCAGTAAAGCAACCCGTACAGTCCTGCAGCATATAACTTAGAAATGTCAGGCATAGCACAGCAAATACTAATTTCCTGTCTGTGTGTATGGCAGCAGGAAGTCAGAGATACATCCTCCCCTCTGGCTGAAGGGAAGGAAACAGTGTGAATGGAGAGGGGATGTCACTGACCTCTCTGAAGAGAGTCAAGGCTTGACCTTGAAGCCTAGCTGACTAAACAGAGGACTTAAATCACTCTGGCCTGAACATGCACCAGCACAGCATCCTCATGATCTGACACTGTTTGTTTAAAATTATTTCTTCATTGAAAAAAAAAAAAAATTTAATACAGATTGCTTAAATATGGTTTGCAAT
This sequence comes from Cyclopterus lumpus, assembly GCF_009769545.1. Classification (NCBI taxonomy): domain Eukaryota; kingdom Metazoa; phylum Chordata; class Actinopteri; order Perciformes; family Cyclopteridae; genus Cyclopterus; species Cyclopterus lumpus. The sequence goes on along the minus strand of NC_046971.1, from coordinate 12,647,978 downwards.
GAGTGCTACCATGCCTGTTACTGAAGGAGCCATAGACCATTATTTAACATGTCGACAACTGAAGAACAACCAGAGGTGTGACTCTATTCTCTGTTCATAAGGATTGCTTTCAGTTGAACACTGTAATAGTAGGTTATTAAAGATGAAACAGTGACAGTTAAGTGGGTCTACATTAGTTGCTCATACAGTTGAATAGAAACACTGTCTTTAAGTCAGCCCTCATCCCACAAAACCAAACATGCTACATGCGTTGGATCATAAAGGTAAGAAGCAACTTCCTTGATTTATGAGCCTACAACATGGGATGAAACCATTTGGTTTTTATTATTCCATTTACTCTTAGCCGGACCACAAAGTGGTTCTGAGAGCCTGTTTTATGTATTCAGCTGCCTTCCCCTCAACAAGCATGTGGAGCCGCTTAAATAAACCATCAACCAGAGCACAGCTGCAACAACAACCGATCGATCGGAGGCAGGTTACCGTCTGAACACTGCGCCGCCAGCACGCTGGCTTCAGCAGGTGGGGTGGGAGTTGTAATTTGCTGCTGAAGGGCTTTTGTGCCTGCCCGACTCCAGAAAAACTGTAACGTGTGCCTCCCTTGATAGATAGCCATGAAGGCTGATAGAATGTGTGTGTTTGGGTGAGATTCGCCGCTGTATAAACAATCGACTCCCTACCTTCCACAACATCTGGGAACTCTCAAGTATTGAGGCAGAAACAAATAACCAGGGACTTGTTAGTTTCTGATTAGATTTTAAACAACTCATCATGGCTCATGGAGTTCCCCTCACTGCACTGCCTGTCCAGTCATACAGGAATACACAAGAATAAGAAAAAAAAGAGAGCCAAGAATCAAACCAAATGAACATGGAGGGCTCATCAGTATTCAGACATGTTCTTTCACTAAATATCATAAATGACATGCTTATGTTTTTTTTTTTTATCCAAACAGTCAACGAGTTTTCAGCCGGTTTTAAAGAAAGCCTTTTCTAGTTATAAATAAATGGTCTAACCGCTCTTCAGACGGGGCCTCACCGACTTGACAAAGATGGCAATCTCTCAGTGGTATTTAATTCCCCCGAATTCTGTGTTCTCACTCTCCTTAATCTCCCCGTTCAAACAAACAAGCAGCGTCAGGTTCTTCTCCCCATCGGTCAACTCTGTCGTGTTTGCCATCTCTTCTTGAATGAAGACTGTCCACATTATCAGTAATCCTCTTGTCTGTCTTAGTCTAAAGTCTGGATAAGCATTGTGAGTAAAGTCTGGACCTTTCTTTGGCTTTTCCAAAAAAAATAAAGGAATCATTTTTTTTTGCAAGACACAATTTTACTGCCAGCATGAACTGCAACAAGTTTATCAGACTTTGCAGAACAAACAATAAATCCATCTGCAACAACTACAAGATCCAAAGCACTTATGATGCTTCATTGGAAACAACATTGTAACACATTCTGAAAGTATACAGATGTTTTCAAAATTAAATGATCATGCTTTCACAACTTTTATCGGCAGAGCTGTACAACCTGTCAACCCAGTTCTACAACAAGCTGCCATGTAAAACTAACTATATCTACCTCACACACCTTTGCCGTGTTCTCACTGTGTATCTGCCGTCTGTCCATGTGTTTGACTTACGTCTACACATTGTCTCTCACTCTCTCTCTCACAGACATAAGATCACACAATCGTGTCGGCTGCAGCTGAACTTTTGCACTGTAGCATGGTGCAGGTTCTGCCCCTGCAAATCCGGTTGCTAGACAATCTAAGCCAATTACAGTATGAGGGCAAATGGTTAACCTCTATAATATACATTTCCCAGCCTCTTTCTCTGAGCTCGCTTGTCATCCCCGGAGAAGAGTTATGCACCAGGGCCCAGTGTCCCAGGCGACCCGGTTTGAATTGGCTCAATTCATTAAGCCAGGACCCGTGCACAAGCCCGAGTTCACACGGCGAAGACACTTGCAGCAAACAGCTGCCGCACATTCCTGATGGGAGGGCCAGGCAGATGTCCAAGGAAAATCAAAGGCAGAGACAGGGGAAAGTTTATGAGCCAGCGTTTGCCAACCTCAATGAGAAGCTCTCCATCCCATCCTCAAAGACAGGGTGCAGCTGGCGGAACTCTTGGCCCTGTCCTGTTTGGGGCTCCCCTGGTTCTGCCTCTCCCACTCAAAACACTGCAACAACTCAACATGCTGACAATATCAGTTGCCTCCTCGGTGCTCTCTATTTGAACCTCAACCACTTTGGCACCAGCAGAGGTGGTCTGGCGGAGGGGTTGGAGTAATCAGGACATTTTATTCATTTTATTACACTGAACCGATTCATTGTTCCACATTAAATGTAAAAATTAAAGCAGCCTTTAGAAAACAGAAATGAGAAGTGAGTCTGCTTAGAGTTTGAAAACAAATAATCTGCTTTTTTCTTTAAACTAATTTTTCAAGGATTAGATGGCACTGGATTAGTTTTTGAGTGAAATCACTTTGTATTTCTCTAATGATCATAATTGGAAACACATGCACGTTTTAATTCTGCGTTTAGAAAACTTACTAATGTAAACAAATCCTAAAACATATACTTTGGACTTGTTATTACTTTATTGGAGAGCTTATGCTTTTGATAGGAAATTACTATTGTGTTTTTCTAAAATGATCATAATTGGAAACATGTGTTTTACTGCTGCATTTACCGAATTGACTAATGCAAACAAACCTTTTAGAGAACCAGGAAAGATTAAAGGCCTAATAATTATTCTGAAGTGACAGTAGGTTCCAGCACTTTAAAGACAACTCTCCAATACCACAGAGCCTGCAGCACCGCGCCGTCCTCATTCATCACTTTCCAAACAAGGACAGGAGCATGGTCATGCTTATACTTCTCTCTCTGTGATACTTTTTCTTTGTCCTACATGCCACCTCCTCACCCACTACTGTCTCAGCTCCATCCCCCTCCGGCACCCCCGCTCATCTCCACCCTAGCTCCACTGCACACTGCACACAGCATGATGCCAGTTGTAATCACCGTTGGACACAATTTCAGGGACAATTTGAAGACTATTTATTATCCTTGGTCAATAAAAAAACAGGAGACACGCATTTTCTGGATGTTCATTTGAAACCTATTGACAGGTTTATAAATGGTTCACTGGGGTAGTAATTACTGTAAATGTGAAGTCTTTATCTGATAATCTATTTTAATTAACTTTAAATTCTTCACATTCTTCTGGATTTGTCACTTCAATACAATTAAAATTCTAAATCCACCGCAGACTTTTCACATCAGATACTGAAATATATGCTTGCTTTCCTTTTAACAGTATAACACAGAGAAATGTACCTCACACCGATAATTTATCTGTAATGTAAAATTGAGTCTAACAATATAACCAGCATTTAATCTAAAGTGGTGAGGAAGCTCCTGCCTGGTTACTAAATTGAATATGAAGCCTGAGAGCGTTCCCCTGGGAAAAACAGTGATAAAACTACCGGTAAATGGTGCTGTATCCATTCGTGGCCTCTTCAGATTAGGTGGATGGGACAAACTCCCCTCCGGGGGGAAAGTTCCTCAGCAGGGCTCCAGGTAACACAAACCTCTTAATCACACATGACCTGGCAGCTAAGAGAGAGTTAAGCAGCAGCATGGGGCCTCCCATAGTGTTCCCTCCCTTCCTACAACATCATTAGCCGAGGCACATGGCCCGCCTGCATCCATCCCAGTGTTTACAAACACCAACACCAGCGACATGCCAGGGAAGCTTTGGCTTGTTTTAGAAGTTTGCTAACTTTGAATCGGAAAGCCTCTCAATCCTTACTAAATTAAGGGAATCAAGTAAATTCCATATTAAGCCGAAACTTTGATGTAAACATTTGTAATCTGTCATGCCAAATGTGTGAGACTGCCGCTGCACAAGCCAGTATGAGTCACTTTTGACAAAATAACAAACAAAAGTATTGTTTTTCTAATGTGGAGCATGTGCAGCTGACAAAGAGGGTGTTTGTACAGTACGGTATGGATCTATCCTTCAACATAGTTTTATAGCCGCACACACACAAGTTCATTTATCAAAGGGAACTTTTAAGGGGAAACATTTTCTGAACAGTGGTTGAAGGTTTATATGTCATCCACCATGAGAGCGACCCGGGGTGGTGTTGGAGTTAAAGGAACAGTCTGTATGCCCTTGAAAAAAGCTCACAGCGCGTCTTCAATACTTTGGTCGAAGAGTCTATAAATATAACATAATATACGTCTAGCCGTGACCGTTAGCCTTGCTATGTGTACTTCATGACGATCAGCATGGGTATGATCACAACCTTGGGTGGAAGACTCCCGAAATGCAACATTATGAGTGCATTGTCAAATGTTTTTGTATGTATGTACACCAAATGTATTGGTGGAAGAGTATTTGTGGCAGGAAGGTAAACAAAAATAATAATCTAGTAATGTAGTCTTTAAATTATTTATTTATTTTTACAAGCATGAATTTGGAGTTTAATACGTTTTTTGAGAGGTGACAAGCAAATAGAAACTTAAAACAGTCAATAATGTACAACTTAAATGCTACAGTCATATAACTTATAACACCACAGTCATATAAAAAATAAAACCCCAAATGAATCAATTAGCTTGAGAAGATGAAGACAATGAACAAGAACTGGAATTATCTTATAGGCTGAATGAAAAACATCCAAAATGTGTCTTTAAAGCTGTTTCAATCAATGAATGCCATCAGTTAATTTGAGTTATTTTTATTTTACTGACCAGTTTTGTGGCTCTTTGTCTGTAGATTTATTTTGTGAGAAAATGCCTAATGAACTAGAGATGGTACTATTCATTAGTTACTTCTGTTCACCAACCTAGCTGTACATTTATACATTTCAAAGTGCATGGCTTTGCCAAGAACTTTTGCGAGGGGCAAAGGCTAAAAGAGGTCTTTAAGACCCGGGGCAGTCGGTCCACATGCTGGAATGCAGAGGGAGGCTTGTAAATTAGAGGCCTAATGAAAACTCTCTGGTGTCCAACTGAAGCAATCATCTGGTTAGAATCAACCAGTTATTCCACTAATTTCCCCCACCGCTCTCTCACAGCCCTCAATGCCTAATTTAGAAGAAATGTGCATGCTCCATTTTACACACCTGCAGTTTGAACTCAGGACTGTGATCTGTTCCGCAAACTTTTTTCTTCACTTATTTTTAAAAGCCTGCTAATAAAAACAATAAATCAAAGTGTAGAAATCCCTTATATATACAAATACATCTGAACTGACCAGCCATTTGTAAATAGCTAATTGCACACGAGAAACATGACAGCAACAGCATCTTTTACTAATTTGGTTTACAATAAATTATTTACCTGGAAGAAGTTTCTTGAAACACTGATATTTAATATAAAATATCTTTAATTTAATGTTTTAAAGGTATGATATGTAGTTGCCTATAAGAAGGTGTACAGCATCTCCATGAAGACGTGGTCACTACCTTCCTTGGAGTTATTCAACCTTTCACCCACTGGGCCCCTCAAATTTGACCTTTAACCAGATGCCTTTTGCCTAAAATCTCTCTGCCAGTTTCAACCTCTGGAATCTGCAACACATTATAAGAGGAGAAGTGAAAAAAGGCAGCAGATTAGAGGCCAGCCTGGTTATTAGTTGCTGATATAGTTTTACAAGGGTCAAATGCAATGATAGGGAAAACAAGTTGAGGAAGATATAAGGTGTTTCAGGAGCTCAAACTAAAGGCTCATATTAGAGCTGTAGAAAACGCTATCATGAGAATTACCTTTTGTTTTCATACATTTAGTTTGCAGATGACAAGCTATATCAATGTAAAATAAAATGGGTGTTTTTACTGTCCGTGTGTGCATCTGCAAGTCAAATTATTTGTTATACAAGTATATTGTCTTAGAGTGCATAGTGATGCATATATATTTATTTCTCTTTTCAGTATCTACATGTGGACTGAATATTAAATGACCAATTTCTCCTGTTTTCATCTCTTGTCTTTGTTTGCTTTAAATGCCGTTGTGGATTTTTCTCCCCCTCAATCCCACATTATCTCAGTTAGAAAGTGTGTTTTTACCAGGGAGGGCGGCAGTGAGTGGAGGTGCTGATGTATTGAGCAAAGTTGCTTGTCTTTGCTGAAAGCTTTTGTTTCCTGGGGCTCTCTATTCATCACAAAGCCTTTGGTGGGAAGAGACATAAAGACAGGCTCTGACACTGGTGTGAGCCCTTTGACCTCTGTGAACCCAAGGGGACAGATTTTCAGCAACTGTGCAATCACTATTAGTTGACCGCAGGGTCTGTAGTGGAAGATGGCTGGAGCCAAACAAAATGAATGGAGGGACATGGTGGGAAAATCTGGTAATTTATAGAAGTTGAGAGTCTATTTCAAAAGAGGTGATGGTGGATGAGCTGACATATGGGGTCAAAGGTGATGTTTGGGCATGATTTCCTGCCTGTGTTACTGTAACATCTGTGTGTTAAGAGACGTTTGGGACTGAAGCATTGTGACCCTCAGGGGCATTATCATGAAGACCAAAAAAAAAAAAGTTACAGTTCAGATTGCTGATGTCAATGACCACTCGTTTGACACAAAGCCCTCTTGAGCTACATTTAACACAATAAAATCCTCACACCATTTTACCACGAATCATTGCAGTGCTTTTAAAGATGATAATACTAAATGTACCATTGAATCAATGTAAACAATTGCATAACTTTCCATCACAACTTTCAACATTGCACTTCATTAAATGTACTTTTAAAGACAAAAGATTCTCCTATAAAACGGCTGTGGTCATGTCTCTCCTATGGGACCAGCTGTGATGAAGTGGATCGTTTTGGCTCTTGCACTGTCATCTACAAGTGTCCATGTAAAGAAATACTAGTAGTCCCCAGCCCCAGGGCTAGCCATTAAGTAAATTGGCCTCTCTAGACCTATAGCTGTGTCACTGTCCGTGACGAGCTGCCACCTATTTGACCCATGGATAGGAGTCCAGTGCTGACCAGCAGCTGCTCCGTGGGCTTGCCTTTCCAAGCCTGGGAAGTGGTTCCTAATTAGCCTCCCACACCCATAAATGTGTCCAGTAGGTCAGTCACTCCACGCTCATTGATCGCACCGATGTGTGCCGCGTTGAGGGTTGACTTAAGCCCCTTCATCAAAACGAATGAGAGGCAGTAGGTGACACATCCAGTCTGTGTCAAGAAGACCCTTCCAGGTAAATATCTCACTGGAGCCAATAGATGAGCTAACTGACACAGATTTTTATGGATTTCCAATACCCCTATTCGCAAAAAAAAATCAAATGGTGTTGATTAATTTAACATGTAATCTTTGATTGTAGAGGTGAAACAGGATGAACATAGAAAATTATCTTTCTTTGTATTTATTTTGATGTCTTATTACAGACATCATGACCGGGTCAATACTTGAACAGTAACAGCCGCTGGTGATGACGGTAATGATAAATGGATGGAGCTACACTCAGCCCGAGCACGGTATCATCTCTGGCATGTCACACACAAGGTTCTCTTTTATTGAAGTCACAGGAAACACATCTTGAGGACCTGCCCTCCACAATCACTCCTCCAGATATTTTTCTCCTCTCTTTTCTACCCTCCAAGAGTTGTTTTTCTTTCATTTAGCTGGCCTCCACCAATAAAAATGCAAGCCAATTTTCCAGCGCATTAACCCAAGAGATCTTTAATACACAAGAGTTTTGGTGCAGAGGGGACGGAGAGGCCTCATGGAAAGATGGATGGGCCTGCCGACTAAGAGTGGGCAGTTTTCCCACTGCCCTGGTCTCAGCCTGGGACAAAGGCCTCATTGAGTGTGATGCTTGACATCAGCATCATAAACTAGTCATTGCTACAAAGACTCTGACACTTTAAAGTACCAGCTACTGCCGCTTTCTTTTCTCTCTGTGTTGCAGCATTGCTGAAGCTAATCACGTCACTGGCAGTCGTTCCTTTTGTTCTGCAGATGCAAATACAACAACTTTTAATGTAAAATAATGTCAAGTGCAATCATTTATGAGAGTTTCCATTTTCATGTTTGTTTCTTTGCAGACTACTACATAAAAAGACAAAGTGTAAGAATCCAGTATATCTTGATTTTGGTGACACCTTTGGCGATAAACTGTCATTGCTATGGTTTTGTGCGGTAATGACGCTTCATGTCACAACGGGAGGCTTCTTAAAGAATTCATACTTGTTTTTCCCAGTGATTTCTTTTCTTTTTGTTATCACTACATCTGCAAGTGCATCACTTCCTGGCAGTCACAGGATGTTTGTGAGGAAACATCCTTTGTGAAGTTTAATTACAGAATATCAACTTGCAGTGCAAAATCAGTAAGAAAAAGAGTGGCAGTTATTGTCTTGAGGCTTTATGATGTTATTGTATCATTGTCATGAGTCTGATTACAGCGAATCAACATTTTTTGACTGCATTCAAGTGGAATGTGTAGCTGATCTACAACAGTTATCAACATTGTTTTCTTGCTGATTATTGGTTTATTAATACCCCTAATATTCCTCTAATTTAGACCATATAACAATTCCAGTAATATTCCATAATTCTTTGAACATAAACAAATTATGCAACAACAAAAACCCTGCTCAATAACCCTAAAGTCGTGGCATCAATAAGACAAGGAGGTATGAGTAGGCCCGTGTCAACGGAAGGATGATCCTCAACATGATGTCAGCTTAAAGCCAGTTTCAGATTCTCAATGTCATGGAAAAGGCAAGGGTGCACTTTAATAGATTAAACACCGAGAGCCAGACAACTGTGCTGCCAAAGATGTGCTGATGGATGCAGTCATATTTAATATGAATTCATGCTGGACTGCAACAAAAAGTAAGGGCATGAAACATAAACATTATGGAGCAAATATTTCAACATCTAATTTTTTTATATATTAAAGATGGAGGCAAAAAAATACAATCACCCCTTATGATTGCCTACATGTTTAAGTTACAGTGTAATGTATATGTCTATTTTACCTGTGCCGTACATTTATCTACATTGTCTTCATTGATCAAGTCATAATAATGTCAGCAATAATTGCTCTCAAGGGCCATAGCGACAGTACATTAGAGGACAAAACATCCTAATAGAGAGGAGTGTCTGAGGATGACAGAAACAGTGTTTGTATTTGTGTGTGAGAGAGATTGAATAAAAGAGGAGGGGAGGGGGGGGGTGTTGAAGGGTGAAGCTCAGGCTGAACTCATATACAGGGAAACAGCTGCTTCACATTGCTAACCCCTGGAACAATGTGAAGATAGTATGTTTAGACAGGTTTGGGCAAGAATGGAGGTCACCACTCCTTTAGGGGAGATGTCAGTCCTAGCTGTCAGCCACTGGAAACACAGTGAAAATACATTAGTCCTCACTGGCATTACTGCAGCTTCACTCTAATCCTGCAGGGTAATGCACAAAGAAGAAAGTAATGTTTTCCTCCACTGGCTATTGTTTATTTCCTCTGTGTGTTTGTTACAGGGATGCAATTCAAACTAATGTAGCAGACCCCATGTCATATATGTTATTCTGCATGGATACAGAGCAATCCAAGTTGGTCTGATCACCGGCCTTAAAGACGGCAAAGACCTCAAAGTGTGACACTATTCGTCGTCACAACTGACAACCTTGCAGCTGCCCCGTCGATCTATACGGCGAAGTACTCCACTGTGTTTTTGTCACCTATTTACTCAGGCATGTGTAATCGATCCTTCGTGTGTTTGGAAAATAGGAAAAAAAGAATACTTCAAGGCCTGGCGATTATCACCCCTGCCAGCTGGCTCACATGTGCCTTTGAGTCTATATTTAAATACAGTAAAATTACGTGGAATGAGTGGACAAGTAAACCATTACACGTTGCCAAGCAGCAGCTTAAACATACTGTTCTGAGGGGTCAGTTCAACACATTATCGATGGATCAGTGTACTGTCTCTATCCTGTTGGGATTTGATTGTTCGAATCTGTAAATCAATACTATTTATGTTGATTACTATTTGGAACATGAAATATTAAAGTTTCAAGTGAGATAATATTCTGAGATGATTTGCACCTTCACTCTAAATCAGCTTCCCAACAGCCCTGTCTTTTGAATGACTGTGGCATTATTCTGTTTATAGTTATCTGTCCTCAAGTCCTTGACCTCCTCCAATTGTAAACACGTTTTTTACACCCGTCTCAGCACTCTTTGACCAGGGGAGTTGTGTCGACAGTGGGGCCCGGGGATAAGCAAGCGGGGGGTGAACCTGTTCCGGCCTGCACTGCCCTCTGCAGCACCTCTGCTCCACACTCAGTCAAATTTCTCCCAGCGCTGCTGGATCACATGGGTTAATCTCTCCTGACCCCGACTCCTCAAAAGCACAAGCCTGGCTCTTTTGGACTCAGTCCTGGTGTGAGTGCAATGCAGTGCCGTGGAAGTAGACCCCACTCACGTCCCCTTGTTCGCTGGCACCAGTTTGCAGACTTCAGAGAAGTGAAGATAAGGTACAAGAATGTCAGGAAGTCTGACACCAATGAGCGGTATGGTAAACAAACAGTTGCAGACGTCTGCCCGCATCCCCTGCCCCTTAACGACCCTCAATTCCACCCTTTTAAATGTCAAGCTGTGAAATATGGTTCTTCGGTAGAGCTGTTAGTTAAACAAATCACGACGCATAAACTAAACTGTCACCCATTTGAGCGTCAAAATGTTTTCTTTTATTACTAAATCATGCCTGATTTTAAGTTTTGTCATATACCAAAGTTTCAACTTTTATGAAATATTTTTAAATAACACAAATAAGACTAAATATAGCTGAGAAACAATACAATAACTGCACAAAACATGCCAGGCTTTAAAAACAAAGACAAAAACACCTTAATTGCAAACAACAGTTGCAACACTTTTAGTGTCATTTAAAAAAGGGCAGGAGTTAATTATATATTACAAAGCTACAGTCAGTCCGCACCTAAAACTAATTTATATAGTTTCTGCATACATAGTCAAACAGTCCCACTGCAGCCCCTTGCCAAGGCACTTAAGTGCATATCACACAATATTGTGAGTGAAATGTCCACAGAGGTTGCAGATAGAGTGCAGAAGGAACACTGACAATTATATATGCACGGAGGGTAAAAGGAACAGAGCAGGATTTCTATTGCGAGACTAACGCTCTGATATCCTTCCAGAGTACTCTGATCCCTCTGGTGTAGTGAAGCAAAAAGCCAATCATTCTTAACCACATAAAAGTTAACAGAGCATGCCCTGGTATTTAGCTTTATGTTTATCTGTGTTATTAATGTGGGCAAGAGGAGCGTGGCCTGTCACTGCGGGTCAGATTGGCAGGTGTTGAGCTTTTCTGACGCTGTGATTTCAAAGCCTCTTTGCCCTCGGCTTCAGGTGAGTGAAATGATGCTTGCTTTAATATGGGACTTCAGACTGACAGCAGTATGGAGGAGTATCATATGGCTCAGCAACAACAATTGTCAAACTGCGTTGTACTCTGTGCTTTTCTCCCTCAAAGAACAAGTAAAGCTGTTATGAATTGTAATAAGTGTGTTGAGGGTTGAAAGAGATAATTTGTTGATCTGCTAAATAGGCAGTGCTTTGAGAAGCAGATAGCATCTGGGGGACAAGTGAGTGGCGGTGGGAGAAAGGCAGATAAAGAAATGTGAGCACGTTTTTACACATTCCCCGAAACCACAGGCAATCCTGATGAAGATGATAGAGGGAGTCTCTGATTAACCATCCGGTAAGCAGGATGTATGTCCCTGCCAAGGCAGACAAATGGAACTATTGTAATGCCATGACAGTCTTTGATCATTTCTGTGTTCTGGGAGATATCTTCATCAGGAGTGCTCCTTGTTAAAGCTGTCACAGGCTAGCAGGCAAAAATATGTGCACTGTATTAGATTCCATGGGCCATCAATAGACAATAATTACACTGAACATATGAGCGCCCTCCAGCAATTTTCAACATTAAAGCACATGATTTGTCTTTCTACTTATTTAAATCCATGCTGTTTTTTATTAGGCTCTTCAAGATCCGAGGGACGGGCATATTCATTTAACTTTCAATTGAAATGACACATTATTTTAAAAAAAAAGGTATATTAATTCATGAACATTATATTTATAGTGTCTTAAATCTGTGCGACTAATGTGATTTATCTTTAATGTGTACTTTACTATGTGGATTAATTTAGGCTCACTAACAAAAATGAAGATGTTGAGCAGTAGACTAATTGACCTATAGCAGACAGCAGAAAACTTTTCACAGCCAGAAGCTCATCCGTATGGTTCCACTGAATATGCATGGAGCTAAGAACGGTCTAGCCTGAGCCATTAATAATCTTGTCACCATAGCTCAGAACTCCAAACTTATTGTCTAACTTATTTCACAATCCCCTGGATTCCGGCAACTCCTCATTACTACAAATGTCAAATAAGTCAAAAAAGCTAAACCTACTGAAATGAAAGCGGTGGCTCACTTTTCTTTAGTGGGATTAAACGCTTGGTGGCTTTGCAAGGGAGTTGTCCGCACGCATACAAAACAACTCCTGGCTGTAAGCAGAAAAGGCATTTTTAGTAATGCTAGTATGTTGAAGCATAAATGTATGTGTGTGTGTGTGTGTGTGTGTGTGTGTGTGTTTGAATGTGCATGGGGGAGCTGTCCTGGCCCTATATAGTGAGCAACTATCAGGAGTGAGAAAGCAGGGGGTAAGAAGACTGACGCAAGGTAGCATTTGCAATTGGGAGGTTTTGGTTTCAGGCTCTCCAGTCATCAATCATGCCGGGCCTATTCTGTTCTTTGACAGCTCACTACAAGGCTTGACATTTAACACTCACGACCCTGGACCAGGCTGTGCTCGAGACCAGAGACTTCAGAAACACAAAAATTGAATAGAATGACACTTTCCCCCTCTTCAGTAAGTGTTAGAACTGAGGCAAAGCAGATACAAATTAATAATTCCCATCTGCAATACACTTCACTTTGGTGAAATTACTGCTTAAGGCCCCATGTTCCCCCTCTGCCCCTTACTCTGACATACACAAAAGATCTAAATGAGAAAGTCAAGAGGCCTCTAGGCCTATTAGACTAAACACTAGTGTGTTTTTTCTATGTGTGGATGGACTCTGTGAACTTTGTCGAAAGGCAGCTTTGAAACTTTGAAACCCACAAAATCATTAGTCGTGTTTTGAAAAGGGGAGACCAAAGGGATTTGTAAGGCTATAAAAATGTTTCCCTTAACAATGCAGCATAATGGAATCTGTATTAATTGTACACATTTCAAATCGCGAGTGAACATCAATCTGGCATTAAGCTGCCTCTGATATTACACTCATTCAAATTTCCAGAGGAAATGAGCTTATGTTTGTGACCACATTTGGTTTTCTGTCTTTTTGGGTCAGTAGGTCGCTATAACCAGTAATAATATTGAAAAATCACTGCTCTGATAATAACCAACATGACCTGACATGAACTGGATAACGCAGCACTATGGCCTATGAAATACCAGATTTATCAAATTTGAAGAGGCTTTTTTTTTTTTTTTTTTCAATAAGCACATCTGTCAGTCCAGAGATGTCACAATGTGACCTACCCAAAAGTATCACAAACTGGTGCAGCATTATATAACACCCCCTCCCTCCCGCTATCACACTCACAGACACATGATAACTCGACAAAGAGCATGCTTTTTATTTACACACTGTTTTCTCTCAGGCCGTACAAGCCAGAACCTTGCTTCCCTCATGGATTTAGTATGTGGATACCGATAACATCGCCTGGACATCAACCATATCCATTCACTCTTATGTCAGGGAATTGATAGCTTCTTTTGGATTGTGTGAGCCACAGAAAATCTCTTCCATCTTTGTGTGCGATACGCTCTGCTTGCTGCATACTAAACATGTTGCCAGACAACTGGTCATGTCTTAACTGTGAAACTGGCAACTATTGTTCGTGCTGCTATTGAACATGCCTTTAACGACTCCTAGGGCAACCTTTCATCTTGCACAAGGTACCAGGGCTCTCTAACGGTTTAGTATGTTCTTTAAGGCAATCAATATTATTAGCATATGTCTATGTGGTTAGAAAGTATAGACACTTATAGAATAATCATTTAAAAAATGTAAGTAAAAGAGTGTTCCATGAAGTCTTTTAACAAATATTTTACTAAATAATGGATAAAGAGCATTACAATTTATCCATAGGAATATTGAGCACAAATTTAGCTTGGCTGTATGTCAATTGCATGTCTCTTGAGGATTTCTGTCATGCCTCTTAATGTCACTTTCAATGTGTGCCGAGAGCCGCTGACAAAATATGCACACACACCAACACAGCAGTGCAGATTGTTGTCCAGACGATTGGTTGTGATGTCATCATAGAAAACCTCTTTTCTGAGAAAGATTCATCAGATTATGACCAAAGCCTTTCTTGCAACACTCCACTAGCTGCACCATATGGTTGGGTCCTAAAGCCATGGGTGGAGGGTTTAATGACAGAGCGGATGTGCAGCGCACATGCCGAGGGATGTTGGGGGATGGGCTAAAAAAACACTCATCAAGTCTTTGGCCTGGAAAGGCTGCACAAGGTCAGCTGTGCGGCGGGGGCAGGGGGAGGGAGCCAGACACATGTCTACAACAAAAGGCAGGTGACCAGAGCTAAACTTCGTATATTGAAAATACAAGAGCGCACAACACAATATTTCTCATATAGTATCATAAAAAAAACCTATTCTTTATTTAGTATTTCAGTATTTAAACGTCCATCACAGTGCTGACCCATTTAGGAAACATCTTTCCCCAAATACACGAGGTCGATAGTATAGGCACATCACCAAAATATAGTGACATGGAGATCCAATCCTCTTGGCAAATATGCACAGCTGCCAATGTGGGGTGTAGGGATGAGTAAACAAAGATGGACTCATAATTAATGTTTACTAAGGCTGATGCAACTGCATGACATTTCTACTACTGCACGACTTGTCCACTGACCACAAATGATCTCTATAAACACTTTCTTAGTCTGACATCTCTCCTTTAGAACCGCACACATGTTTAAACATGGTCTCTCACCACCATTGTGGCTACCTAAAAAGCTCACTTCTGCAACTAAATTGATCTGATGAATTCAAACCCCTAAATTTCAGAGGCAGAAATTACTTTGTTGTTTAGTCAGTGTATACCACCACAGACACAGCTTTAGGTAATATTAGCCCAACAGTGGTGAGGTGGGACATGGGACAGCCTGAGGAGGAAGAAGGCAGGGCAAATGATTGATGGAGTTGTGGTTGGTCTATAAAGGTCTGCAAAGAGTGCTTGGAGATAATCAGAGCGAGGCTGTCTGCAGGCCTCATAACCCCGCAATGCACACAAACATACGCGCACACACATACGCACACATAAGCTGACTCAAGAGACGAGATGAGATGGGAGCTTCCGAATTATTAAGCAGACAAAGGCACTGATGATGAAATTCTGAAGGTAGGGCGTAACAAGAGGCACCTTACAAGGGTCACAACCTTTTCCTTGCCGGGTGTTTTGTTCTTTGTACACCCCTCACAACATCACCTTCCCACCTTTGTGTTCACTGGGGGGCAGGTGAGTGGGGGGAGTTGTGTTACATCCCTGTTTATCTGTTCATGACCTCTAGCCAGCAATTCTGCACTTGATAAGAGGAGGGCTCGCCTCATAATGTGCACGGCAGCTGATATCAGCCCTGTATCCTTGTGAAATTGATTACCGAGGCCCAGGGAGCGTGCAGAATATAATAAATAGAGATGACACATAAGGCACACATGGACTTGTAGGCTGATGGGTAACACTGCCTCAGCAATTACCTGCTACCCACTTAAAACAGGGGTCATGCAGGGCAGGCTGGCAGTGGAAGGAGTTATGGTTATTTCTTATTTTCTCTGCAGGGTGAGACACTGTGAAACATCTCTCTCTCCCTCTCTGTCTGTGTGTGTATGTGTGTGTGTGTGTGTGTGTGTGTGTGTGTGTGTGTGTGCGTGCGTGCGTGTGTGCGTGAGTGCAATCAGGTGCGTCTCAAATGCGTGAGGTTTGGGTGTAAAGACGTTGACAAGGTGTGGTCAAGGGATAGTAGTATCACTATGATAATGATGCATAGCAATAGATATAAATGATCAAAGTAAGTGATAATTACCCTTTTTAATAATTTGACTTAATTGTTTGGATAATTTGGTCTGCAGCCCAGCTCACCAATATATTGAAAGTTAATTTTTACGGTGACACAGATAGACACACATGTATAGATTGATTGATAGACACCATCACTGTTGTCATCAACATCATGAGCAGAGCAAAGCCATCATTATGTAACTCGACATCATAGCCATAATCATCATTGTAAGAATATTACTTTCACTATCTCAATATCGTCTCATAACATTTACAGTTGAGACATTTTCTTAATCATCTTTAATCTGCGTGCCCTTCATTACGCCACCAGCCGTCTAGTAACTGTTCCCACATCCACAGAGAGACCATAATCACTGAGCCTCTGACTTGACGATGCCAGGTTTTTCTTCTCATCAAGTGCTGCTTGATGCCTAATAATCTCTTATATTACACTTGCAACCCATCCCCAAAGAGAGCATTAAACTATACATATATTGTTGATGTAGCTGGCGCAATACATGGTTTGTGAGAAGTGTGCTATTGTAAAGTTAGCTTTTATCATGCTGATTCAAAAGTTATATGATTACTCATGATAATTCCTTCCATTTAAGTTACAACAGAAAGGTCCTTCCAAACAATTTGCAAAACTATAAACACAATCTTAAACTCCTTATCACAACTGTGCAGTTAGCAGAAAAAAAACATTGTTTGTCTTTAGTTTTATTCACCTTTGTTCCGATGTCTATTGCGTAATAACAAATAAAACTATCTGACACATGCTCCTTGCCCTTTCAAAAAACATTACTTTAAAAGAGAGGCGACAATTGACAGGAAATTATTATCATACAACAGGTTGCAATCACAAGCAGGGTTATGAAAATCAGGCCAACCTATTATGATAATAACAAATTGTGTGATGGGGGAAGGAGAAAAATGCAAATTTCTCGATTGTTAATATTCTAATATTTTGGCTGATTGATTGCAAAAGTAAACACTTTTTCACATTGTTAATGTTGCTTCAACCAAAATGAATGCAGTAACAAAGTACCACGGTGATGAATAACACATCACTAGACAACACTGCAAACAACACATTCAGGCTGTTGTGTTTTAAAAGAAATCACTGACATTTCAGTTGGTTGTGCACTGCATATTTAATTGTCCCCAAAAGAAAATGTATCTATTCATGTTCTTAAAGTTTCCACCTGAGATATCTGAGCGACTGTGGCGCATAATGTATGGTTCATTTCCAAAACAGGCACTCCAGTTGCTTAATGTTAGCATAAAGCAACCCATGTCGATGTGGTGCTCGCAGTTTCAATGAAGAAATCTGAATGGCTGTAAGCTGCCAGGCAAACCTTTATATCTATTTGTTCCACTTGTCTGACTCTCAATGAGTTTAATCAGCTGAGAAGAAGCCGTGAGGGGGGTGTTGCCTTACCCGCCCATACATTAGAAAGCCCCCCACCCCCTGCACCACTCACACTCAAATACACACAACCCCACAGCCCCATTCTCTGTGCATCGATGTGAGAGTTGAGGGTCTCCCTCTCCCCTGTTGCCTTACGGATTATCAAGTACACTTCAATTACTGCCGATCGATACACTTCTGGCTGCAAAAGGGAGTGTGAGGGAAATTAGACAGACTTTGGGTATGGCCGTGACTACAAAGCAATGGATTAACACTGATATGCATCTCTTCATTTACATCAGGAATGGGCCCATTCTCCATCAGCATACTGCACTCTCCTCTGCACGGACGTACATTCACATAGGCTTTGAGGGGACTTTTTGAAAGATTGCTTCTTTAAGTGCTGGGCAAGGTGAGGGCAAGCCTGTCATATACTGTAGGAGGATTAAAACCCACTGTAGCCACTACAGGGACAGAGCCACTGTAACCAGGCTTTCAAAATGAATACAAGAAAAGGGGTCTTGTGTTGAACCATTAATGTCATCATGATAATACTGTGTCTTTGTAGGAATGTCTTGTGAGTGTGTATGTGTGTGTTGTGCTCCAAATTGGCCAGGACTCATTAAATGATTAAAGACACCCTAATCCCAGAGTGCTTCAACACTAAGATTTAGAATCTATCCCGGTTCAAATATTTGCTGTAAAGGAGAAGAAAGGAGCATTTCCCCTCTTAAAAAATGCATGTCAGCAGATAATACAATGGCTGGCGTTCGTAGGAAATAATGCCGGAGTGCTCGTCCTCCTAAACTGAGAGGAAAGGGAAATGAAAGCAGTGCTGTGGAAGAGGATAAAAAAGAAGTAAAAGTGTAGGAAGAGATAAGCAGTGGCTGTATCCCCCTGAGGCAGGCTGTGAAGGTCTCCCAAGCACGGCCCTTGATTCTGAACCCCCTCCAGGTCATCTGCCCTCGCTCTCCCACCCTTCCGCTCTACAGAGGCAGTAAAAACACTCCAACACCTGGGTTCCCTCTCTGCTCTGCGCGAGCTACAGTACAACACAGAGCCAACGTTCTGTTTCATCTGCCGAAAACACAAGCTCAAACACACAGAAAAAAAGAGAGAGCGAGCGCTTTGTGATTAAACCTCGACATAAAAACTAAATCTTATCTCTGATTAGGTTATTGCGAGGGCCAAGTAATAATGACTGCCATTACAACATCTGTCAAGAGATTCTTATCGACTGACTTTCCTACATTCCTAAAAAATAATCTAATTGATGATTTGTATTTGCAGACTAAAAAGGCTACAAGGTTTAAACTGAACCTTCTCGAATTAATTAGTGTTACAAATATTATCATGCACTCTCTGAAGCTCGCGAATCAAACCGTTTGTTTTGGTCACGATAATTTAGATGTCTGTCACCAAAGCATGCGTTTGTAAGGCCCGCTGAACCATATCCACTTCTCTCATCTCGGGGTCAGAGTCACATTACACATTACGACCCAGAGTGGGAGTTCAGTTTTGCGTCTAAAATGGCCTCCCCCTCCAAATAAAGATGCCTCCCTATTGAAAGCTCCTCAATCCACCATGAGTTTGGTCCCCCTCCCCTCCCCTCCCCTCCCACTGCAATCTGTGCGTGCCAGCTCCCACGGTTTGCCTTTGGAAGTGATCCGTCCCTGAGCGTTGAGCAGAGCCACTTCATGTTCACATCGGCCCCAGAGGCATTCCTGCCTGCCCACTACTCTTGCTTTCTTTTGTCAGCCAAATGGATACCAATTAAATCAACTGTTCTCCAATTAGAATTTGGAAGAATCTATCTTGTTCAGTGTTCTAAATCCCACTGCTTGACTTCTTTCTCTCTTGTAGCTCCTTTCCTGGAATCAGTTACAGAGAAAATGAGACTAGTTATTTCCTGCAATAGGATACTCCTGGGTTTCTTTGTTTTTTTTCTGTTTGTTCAATACATTAAAAGTGCATTTAGGCAAATGTTTATAGGACTGTACACAAGGGACATTATTACAGTGAAAGTTAGGTTGAGGGCAATGGTCAACTGTGGAACAGCGAATCAGGACTTTGTGGGAAAAAAAGACAAAAAGCACGGTGATCGTTAACAATTTGCTTTTTAAATTGGAGCCTCTGTCTTTTTAACTGTACGATTCAAAACAGCAGTTTCTTGTTTCTTTACTGCAAAAAACTAAACTAAAAAGAAATCTACATTTCTGCCCCTGGAATCCTGCATGTATGCTTCAGAAACATGGACTCATGTACTGCCCTCACACAGAGGCCGCTATCTGATTAATACAAGGAGGGGCATATCTTAATCTGCAGACACGGACAGTGAATGGTTTGGACCTGCGCCACGTCATTATTGCTTAACAGTCGTGTTCAGAAAGTATGCCCTATTGTGTTTCATATGACCAGGCACCCCCCCCCCCCCTCTCCCCCCCCCCCCCCCCCCCCCCCCCTCTGCCACTCAAAATCACATCCAGCTAAACAAACCAGCAGCCCTGCTTCCTGTGGAGCAGCGATTCAACTCTCAGGCAAAGTTTAGACCTCTGCAGCCTGCCCCCATCCACATGTGGAACTCTCACCCTGTTGCATACTCCTCCACCTTCAGATTAATATACTTTCAGACAGATTTTCAAATCCTAACTTGGTTTATATCACCCACTTTGCTTTACATTAGCCACTTGTTAGCGTCAGAGTGCTGTTAGGTAATCAGCCCCCCGTAGCGATGCAGTAATAGAAACACCAATCAAGCCCTCTTGCAATGTAAAGACAATAAAGTGAGTTACTAAATGAGGCCACTGTGTTCTCCCTGATTTGCTAGTAATTTATTGACAGATAAATAGAACTGATGAAACAACAAAACGCTCAATCAACAAGTAACAAAGCCAATAATGAGAATTTAGTGATACTTTGACATCAAAATATGTGCAAACCCTTTTCTTCACATATTCAAGTTGGTCTTCCATTATAAAACAATTCCACCATGATTATTGTTAGCATAGTTTTATCAGGGAATAGCAAATCACAAAAGGGTAAATGCGATCAACTGTCAGAAGACTATTTTAATCAATACAACTTATTCAGCTGTTCCCTCCATGAGAAGGGCTAATATGTAAATAGTGTTGCTCGGACACTTCTAGTTCTGGATGTTTGACGGCCCCCTACTTTTACTTTGTTATGCTTATCTGCTTTAATAATGGAGCCTTATTGTGTCTGAACAATGGAAGCCCTTTTATGTCCATCACTGAACAAAGATGGCAACTGACATTGTGCAACAACAAAGTGAACTAACTATTTCAAACTGTTTGCAGACTTGAGATTCTCTCTCTGGAGTTAAACAGCATTTCTACAGGTAATACATACCGACATAGTTCATCACTCAGCATATCTTTGTATCTTAATCATGCTACAATAACATTTGTTCAATGAACAGCTTACTGCCACTTTACAAATAATTCAGCAAGATTCAAGTATTTACAATGGTTTGTAATTACTGATTACAAATATCATATATATATATATATATATATATATATATATATATATATATATATATATATATTGTGTGTGGTTTGTTGTTACAGAGATAATACAAAATATGTTAAAACATTAACTGATGAAATTAACATCAAGGTTATTCAATTTACTTATTACTATTTTTGAAAATCTCCAAAATATATGAAATGTTCGATTGTAATCATTTCTAATAACAATCTGTTCTCTCCATTGATACTTTCTTGATTTTTTATTTTCAAACAAAAGCTTGAACGTCATGTTGCCAAATCAGGACATTTCCTATCAGGATAAAAGCCGGTTTATAAATGTATTTGCTCCTTTTGCAACACTTTTCGACCCTCAACCTGCTGAACTCTCAAATGCCTCCAGTCGGGAAACCATCTGAGTGAGCTCTTAATGAACAGCAAAATACAGTACTTGTTATTCCAGCTGTTGACTGAGTGCATAAACACAGGGAGTACATAAAGTTCACTCTTCAAAGTAGCTTGATTTATATCAGCCAAAACAGAATTAATATGCATAATTTGCATCACATGGATAACATTTCCAAATATTAGTGCTAGAGTTATTATAGCATACTATTAGAATAGTATGCTATAAGCAGCCACTGCCACCCACAGTTTAAAACCGTATTCACTGTAAAGTAAATAAAGGAACAATCACTGATTTTTTTTCCACTGACTAATTCCAGAAGAAGAAAAAAAGAAAAACAATTAAAAGTCCCTTCCCCTTCCCATCCAGACTATTCCCACGCATTTTTTGGCAGAGCTCTGCTGATGATCTCCAGAGGCTTTGCTTCTTGAGGAACTTGTCAGGAAAAGATCCACATTTCCCAGGGATGAGTGTGGGTGAAAGTGAGAAGGAAACGGCAAGACAGAGCAGAAGTTTGAGTACAAGCCAAAAAGCGAGAATTAAAAGTGAAAAGAAGAGTTCATGTATTGACAGGGGGGAGACACGGGGTTAAGAATTTGAGGACTGGGCTCAGGCTGCGGGGGATTTGTGATATCCACAGAGAATGGAAAGAAAAGGCTAAACTGAATAGAAAAAAATGGCACCTATCTGTCAGGGATCTTGAGCTGACTTTTGTATGTTAAAAGAACTGATGGCATTAAGGAGCCAAGGGAGAAATATAGATCCTTTAATAACACCTTTGTTCTTCAAACTGTGACCCACTGAACACAAGTGCATTACTAATCAGTTTAACCCTGTTATACTAATTCAACTCTGTAGATCCACATGATGTGTTGCTGACACAAGTGCCAGTCCCACTCTCGAGTCAGTGTGGCCCGGAGCCCAGGCCAGGGCAAAAGCCCCGACCTCGGAGGCACAGTGACCTGGTGGGGGGACACGTCTCATGGCATTTTGACATCAGGTTCAGAGACAATAGAAATCTTCCCAACAGCATCTTATAGACTTCTCAACCTGCCACTATTATGATATTATCCTTATTCAAATGAGGGTTCATTTCTTTTGTTTTTTGATTTGTCCTCAGTGACATTTTGTTGATGGACTAGGTCAGTCCTATGAGTAGTAGGTCACAAGCTGACAAAAATGTCAAAACTGGTTGCTTGGCTTTTGAAGCACAAACACACGCACACACACACACACACACACACACACACACACACACACACACACACACACACACACACACACACACACCATGACTGTTTGCTCTCAAAATGACAGATCAGTGACTAAAACCTGGGATACCCAAACTAACCCATGTTATATATTGCTTAATTTATTGGTTAAATGTAATATCTTATTACACAAAACTGTTTCTGTTATACATACCATGCAAACTGATTTCACACCATAGTCAGAAATGTATTAATGCTGTATCTAAATACACATAAAGTGGTTTAATAAGAAATATACAAAAGAATCATTGCATACATTAGTGATTTAGTCCTTCCCTTATGACTATTAATCTAAGTCAAGGATTACTATCTTGTTTTCTTTTAGTGAGTCCAGGACATGTTCATCTCAGGGGATCTCCAAACTTCACAAGCCCAACAGGAAGTAACTACCGTCACACCCGCAAGGTCAATAAGCATGTTGTCCATAAGAAGAGGCCCGACCCTCAGCTGTGGACATATTTATACAATGTAGACACAATTATTCCTTTTACTTATTACGCCCTTAATCCTATTTAATGCTTTGATAAACAAAGTTTACAAATTGAATGTACTATGATGAGAATCTTGACTGGGGCTTTGGTGAAAATAAGGATTTGTCTTGGTGTGCTTCAGAATAAAGTTAACCAGTTTGATACTGCGTTAGCATCGCATGTCAAGGCAAGAAAAAACATGTGATGGTAAAAAGTATCTCAAAAACCGTCAGCATCCTTAACTTAGATTCAAATGTTGACACCTTGGGTTGCAGTTGATATCTCACCACTGGATCACTCAACTGTCTTTATCCCAGATTTCCACAAATTACAGGCATACCGTACTCCTTCCTTCTGCTCCTTCACCTTGTCCCAGACCTATCTGCAAAATAAAAGACAGAGAGAATTTACAGTCATATCATTTAATAATCTTTTATTTCATAAACAGTGTGTATTCAGCTTCAGCTTAACATAAGAACTGATTTAACTGTGATTACAGATAAAACCAGTGGCGGCTGGACAATAGAGGGCCACGGGGCCTGGCCCCACCTTGAGCCACAAAAAAAGAAGGGAAAAAAAGTATACAAAAGTTATTATAATAATAATAATAATAAATCATACAAAATGTCAATATTTGTGTTTTTGAAATATGGAATATACCCAGTAATATTTGTAAAATAGGATATCTGCGCACTATATATGCTTTTCCTGCAAGTCCTCTCCACCTGTCTGCATGTCTCAGCTGTGCTGGGGCCAAATCGTTTTGGCCCAAAAGAGGCGGGTCTAAGAAGCCGTTTAGCCAATTACTGATTAAATATATAAATGAGTACCATACTATTTAGCCAATCAGGGTCCTAAAATAGATTACATGTTAGGCCAAAGGTGTGATATTCATGATATTTATATTATATATTTATATTATATGGTATCATCATATTATTATATGATATATATATACTTTGTTTTGCATTGAATCATACTGGGATGTTTGCTGAAATTGATTGGATGGCCCTACCAAAAGACAATTGCACCAGCCGCCACTGGATAACACACATAGGCGGGAAAAATATGCTTAACTCTTTGCCCACTCTTGGTATGCACCATACCAAGAGTGGGCAAAAACATGGCTAACAAACTATCAGCATCTTCCAAGGTTCAACTTGGAAAATGGACAACGGGACTGGATCTTGAAATCGATATGTATGTTTTCCATACAACTGTGACTCAATACCTTACATGTTAAAGCCAGTGCTACATCTGAACCAAGGCTTTGTACAATTTTAAATACAATTTTACTTTGATCAAATTGTGTAAAATAAGTTTTGGGAATTCCCAATTGGAAAGTAAAAGTTAACGTTTTTTAATATAGTTTGTCTCTGATGATTTCTTTGTCTTTCCTATTAGTGTGGCCACTAGCTTCTTGGGTTTTAATACAGTATCTGCCTGACTAGACAGTTCTTTATAACACAGTCCAATTAATTCAGTTTTCTTTAAGACAAAATTGGTAAAACTGATCACTTGATAAAAGAAGAGTGGAATTTTAATTATTTCATTAATATTTGAGCTTTTCCATTTCTTTTCAAAGATACATTAACAAATGTAATTAATTGCATTGCAAGTTGCAATGGAATCAACACCAACTGAGAATCAGCGATATCTCATTGTTTTACATGATATGTCTATACTTTGCAAGCTACCAAAGTGTAGTGTATGTCAGTTTGTCTTTATTAAGCAACGAGCAAGTTTAATCAATGCTGGGGAAACTGTATGCTTTCTTCTCCCTAATGTGCCATTAAGAGGCATTCAGAGTGACTGAACAGTTGTCACAGAAAGTGGAGAACCACTGAGTAATCAATGATAGTTAAGAACTGTAATTTATCACCTTGCCACAAATGAGGGTGCACAAAATGAGCCCTCCTGCTTGTAGGAGAGAATGTGTTGGGGGAAGCTTGGGTGATATGGTGGCCGAGGCACGCAAGGGTCAGGGCCCAATTACTCTTCATCTACTGCTCCTCATCACCACTGGCAGAAGCACAGTTCAATTGCTGCATTATCTAAGCATATCAATAGTGCAGAATTAAAAGTCATTGATTTTTTGCGAGTTTTCTTTTCTTCTTTTGGTCAAAAAGAAGGTAGAAGGAGCTGATACAATGAACTGATGTCTTTAAATGAGTAAACACTGGGGAGATGTTGAATTGAATGAGAGAAGCAAGTTATGTTGCTCTTCTAATGTACTGTATAAAATAGGTGCAGACAGCTTTATCAAGGTTATTAACATGCCACAACAGAAGGCACTATTGCTTTATCTTTCTGCATACTTAAATGTCATACTTAAATTACAGTTACAAATCAATCAGTTCAGCATGGCTTTCCTATTTAAATAATAAAGTAAATAAAAAGGCACTTTTTATGTGTTTTTGTTGCATCCATCGGCTCTGAAGTGAGTAAGAGTTCACTGTAAGCTGCAGTCTCTATCGGGCCAGAGTAAACCTTTCTGTAAAAATGACCCAAGAGGCATACATAAAGATGCTAGCAATCACACATCAATCACATTGTGCATGAACAGTCAGAATGACCATAGCAGCAAAAGGTTCAAAGGGCTAAAAAAAAAAAAGAAAAAGGGGGAAAAATTTCAATTTCGAGAGCATTATTATTTTCATTAATCATAGCCCTGCCATCAACCTATCCTTATGCCTTAGTGAGAGATCTATTATACGCTCCATTTAGCCTCAGCCATATTACCTCATATGTTTTCCTGGCTGACCAAATAAGACTTAAGAGATAAAACAATTTACTGTTCATTATGAGCCATGTCACTGGAATCAATCTATTAACCTGTGTTAACTGGGATGGCTGGCAAGATCTCATGCACTGTATTGAAGGAAAAAAAAGGATATTTATGTTTTGTATGTCCACGGTCATAAAATGACTGGGCATTTAATTTGCCCCCTCCAACTCAGTGGATGGCTTTATTTTTCCAATGGCCAGGGCGCCCTCCTCGCCTTTAAGCAGCCTCTGACCTGTGAAAGATTCTAACAAATTAGCTTCTATTGTGAAGCCAAAGGTGCCATCAATGAGGAGACGCTCCACTGCACCTAAAGTATGATGGTCGAGGCAAGCAACAGAGCAGAGAACCTTGACATGATTGAATTAACCCTTTGTAGGAAACGTGCCGATAAGGATGGTGGTAGGAGGTGGGTTAAAGGGCTGTATTGTTTGTCTCCTCTGACAAGAAACAGGTGCCACACCTGAATCTTACTTCCAGTATGACTTAGGATGGACCCCGCAATTAACCTTAAAAGATATTCCGATTGTGATATTCAATTACCTTTTTTCTGTTCATAGCTGTAATTAAAAAAGGATCTGCTTTCATCCATCTCCACTGTGCACCTTTGTGCATCTATATTTGACTCTGTCAATGTACATTTCAAGTTCTTAAATAAATGAAAACAAATGGCTACTTACATGCTGGGAGATGCTTTTTACATTGACTGGCTGTGAAGCATTGTGCTATAACACTGTTATGGTATGTTCTTACGCTTACTCTAGTGGGCACTATGTCCAGCACACAGCTGAAAAAAAGAAACATATCAAAGGCTCACGACAGGTGTTGCTGGTGTATTGTCAACTGGTTATGGAAACAAAACAAGCCTTGCACAACAAGCCTATTCAAGAAAAAGTTGAGAGAGCTACAAAAAGGTGTCAACACACACAACATAATGTTATTTGAGGGTAAAAAGATTGTATTGGACTGGAATAGGGTCATACATATGCTTCTAAAATATGTTGGATTCCTGTGTTCATTTCATCTCATTGTCAAAGAACTTTTGAACCAGGATATTGACATTATCATATTTTTAATCAGACTTCAACACCTGTGACACTTTCCATCATGGAAGAAAGGGTGCTACCTATGAATATATGTTTGGATAGAAAATGAAGTTCATAGGTCACCAGCATGATCTGCAGGCTAACAGGGGGTCAAATGTGCATATTTGTTTTTAAGTCAAGACTGATTTCATTAAGAGTGGGAAAGGTCAGAATGACATGAAGAAGATATTCAGCATCTGTGGTGAGATCCAACCACACATCACTGAGCAAGCCACTGGTGTGCCTGAGGATGCTGGGTTGTTGAGGAGTCTTGGTTTACTGATTTACATATGGCTGTAATTCACTCACTCAACTGCTTATGAATATATGATTTTTTGTTAAACCACTGGTAGAATGTATGTTTTTTACAGACTGACAAAGGAAAAAGTACAGAACAAAGATTTGTGTCTGCTTAAAAATATCTGTTCAATAATATGGAAACTCAACCAAAGGCCCTGTCTGGTTGCTTATTAAGCTATTACGATGAGTAAACACCATTTAAAATCAAAGTGTTAGCCGACTGAGCCTGATTGTCGGACGGTTTACCCAAGGAGATGTATGTACCATATCGCGTTAGCAGCAGCCATACAAAGGAAAAAAATAAATAAAGGGAAGAAAGGACCCCATAGCACACTATTGCCTTAAGGGGACGAGGAGTGTGGAGAGGACAATGGGGTCAAAGCAACTTGATTTGTATCTTGTGTCCTGTGGGACAAGAGAGTACACCAGTCAAATCCAAGTTACCTGGCCTTTGGCTACCCCTTTGCTCCTAAACAATAAGCTAGGATACTACTAGATGTCTACCCCAGAGGTGGAAAAAAAGAAGGGAATAAAATTGTGTGTGTGTGAGAGTCAGAGGAGAGGGGAAAGAGATAAGGGCAACGTTAGGGGTTATAAGAGGTATGATTACAAATAATTGCAAAGCTGCTGGGGACCATTTTACCATTGGAATGAAATATTTCAATGGTTGGACATTGCTTTTGCATTGAACTGTACATTCCCAGCCCAATAACATTCTAACCAAAAGCAGACAACTTGCAAATTACTGTGAGTTAAACAAACAACCCAAACTACTTTAAATTACACTTTTGTAGAGCGAATCCATAATGTGCAAAATGTGTAAAAGAAACATAATGAGGTCTGGATTTTGTTTTTTCCCCTATATACAAATTATTATTATTTTTCCACTAAATGGTTCAGTAAAGTTGTAAAATGTTAATGTGGAACCTATTCACAAAACGTGCTCTAAAAACGGAATTGTATTTATTTTTTCCTACAATATCTTCTTGTGGCAACTAAAGCAAGATCCACGTTTTCAAGATTGTGTTCAGGCAACTCTGAGCACTGAGGTTCGGGAAAGACTGCGGTCAACAGTGACCAAGACAGGACTAATTTCAATATTTCACTAAACACATATCTGTGCATCAATGCCACGATCCACCCAGACCACCTCAGTACAACCTGTAACTTCAGTCTTCAAAAAAAAATCTAGGAACGGAATCCATACAACAAACAGGGAGAACAGTTTACTTGAATATAACTATAATGTTTTCTGAAACAGGGTTGAAACAAATGTATTATCGAACACACTTTTATTTAAGTATTTTTTAAAGCAGAAATACAGGAAATGTACTGGCTCCAGGTCAAACAATTGATTATGGGTAGTTGAATATCATTTAAATTAAATATTGTTGGTCAGACAAAACTACCAATTTAAAGACATGACATTGAGCTCTGGAAAGCTTTGGTGTCCCTTAAAAAAAGACTATTTGAACGATTATTTGAATAGAATACCCAACAGATTAATCAATAGTGAAAACGATTGTTGGTTGCATCTCTACAGTTCAGGTTCTGGTAGAGTGGACAATGCTGGCAGAATACAGTTAACTTGTTCTGCATCTACACAAACATTTTGTAATATTTACATTTTTGGAACTCCTCTTTGTTTATATGACAAATTACAAAAATCTGAATAATAACAAGAAGATAGAAACATATTCAATATCATGACGGTGTGCACTGTGAAGAGGGTAATGATGTCAAACTGTAAGGTTAACATCATCATGAGACCTTTACTTGTCAGTGTTGTCATCACTGAAGTGTTTTTGTAATCTGAATACTTCAGAAAAGAATTCAGCAAAACATTGACCTTCGTCCCTGCTTCCCTCTGTTTTAGTTTTTTTTAAAGTATTTTAAGCACACATTGCCTGATAAAACACATTGTACATCCCTTTTTTCTGTTATAATCCATGCTCAATAGAACCATAAAAAAGAAACAGATGATGACTAAGATACCAATTTGTTTTAAAACACAAAATGCAAATCTAGGCCAAGCTGGGGAGTGATTTGGTGTATAAGCTCCTTGTAAGATTTGCTCTAAAATATGCAGCCAAACATGTCATCCCTCCTGTTTCATCATCCTTATCAGGTACAGTGATCAGATGCTGTCTAGTGCAATACTGACCATCACCCAACTGCATCCCCACTCTTGACACAGCACCAAAAATCTTGTGTATAATATTGTGATTTAATTTAAGGAAGTAATTAATAGAATCAAGATGAATCATGCTGCGGGGGATGTATCATATTATGTTTCGAAATATCCAGGCTGAGGTAACATGAACAATAACAAACACATACATTACTTTCATTATTGATGTTTGAAGTTATTGGTTTGTTCATTTCCTAGATAATGCAGCTGAAATTCCTCTTCCGTTTTCATGTTTTTTGATAAAATGGTCCTTCAATATACTTTGTCTGCTTAAAAAATGGGAGCAAAGAAAATAGTAATATAACTGAAAACTGTCCAAATTGGCTGATAGGTGTCTTTTCTTGTACCATCACCCCATGTTGTCCATTATTTAATGTAAACCTAATGAACTGTTGAACAATGTCGGATCTGTAGCATTTATGGATAATTCTGCAGACAGACTGCTGGGATATTCCAAGTTCATCAGCACTGCATGACTGCATTTTCTAGTGGACAACAGCAGAGTGTTGTGTAAACACTGATCTCCAGGGTTACTGGATTGTTTCGATTTATTGGTGAGGTGATTGCATCTTTTATTAGCTCCACCACCGTCACAATACCCTTGTGATTGATTTGATTGATTTATACCCGTGTGTATACGTAGTAAGTATATGATGTGACAGTGATTGGGTCCTGTGACCCAAGAGCCTTTTGGCACCACTGACCACTTCTCACAGATTCAGAAGGTTTTAGTGCTAAAACGCATTTTGAATTCCCGAACAAAGGAGTAAAAGTTAATTCGAAGTGAAGCTTGACACATTATTATCTCACTCATGTGTGAGTCCATGAGTGAGTGTATCCACAGCTAATCTGGCATTCTGCTGCAGCAAACTGAATAATATGTTGGGTGCCCAGATATGGCTGCATGCTCAATAACCTCTCGTGGTCTATTGATAACACATCTGATTGCATCGCCGACCCCCAGCCGCTACTCTGCACCCTGATACAGCCAGGGGAATATAGTTTGCTCACTTTTAATGTTTTGGATGGCGTGTTTAGCTAACAGATAATGGACCGACAGTATTGAGAACATTGATATGCGGGCAGAAAGCTATGGCAAGAATATATGAAATGTCTTAAACAACGACTTTGAGCCAATTGCCTTCATGCATCACTGCTTTTTGTTGGGCGTTATTAATGAAGTGTGTTGTACATCAGTGCCTAATGTCTAACTGGAAGTTAGCCAAATGTGGGTTGTATTTATTCAATAAAAACAATACAGCAGTGATCGTTGCCGACACATCTGGCAGGGATCTGCACTCTATTAAGTGCACCTTTCTGGTTTTCATGCATTTTTTTTAGTAATATGGTCAGTAAGAAACTACAGTATTTTGGCCTTAAGGCTGCACATGAACAATGGGTCAAATGACACAGCTATGTGTAAAGTGAGAGGGGTCCCACATTGTGATGAACTCACAAAGAATTATACTCCCCTCAGATCTACGAAGCATTTCAGAGTCTTTGTTTTGGTTTGAAGGACAACAACAACAGCTGTTTTCAATGAGAAATCTAAATAACAGTACCGTGCAATAGTTGCCCAATCGGCAGACAAAGTTAGCAACCAGCAGATGAAGGGGAGCATTTAGATAAAAAAAAAAAAAAAAGAAGTGATCAAACCAGAGCTAAAACGAGTGTGAAAGCTGGATTTAAATTCACCAGGTGGAATGTAAATGAAGCATCCAAATGAAGCAGAACGTTGCTCAATGTGTGCTGAATGCATAACTAGGCCATTGCTAAAATGTTTGCAAAGTCTTTGGGGTGTTAATTTGTCAACGTTGTGTTTGCAGCTTGTTTCACTGCCTCCAATTGGCCAAAATAAGATTTAATTTGATATTATTTTTATAAATATCAATTTGTTTCATAAAATGTGTTTATAACCAAGGGTACTGTGCATTATTCCATTGAGGCATCTTTAACGGACACAGGTGTAACAATAAATTGGTAATCCCACCGGCCAGTTTGCTGAACCTCAGAGGTAATTAAGTGAGGAGGCTCTCTGCACACTCCTCTAAACCATAGAGATGAAATGGCTCTAGTAGCCTATTATCAAGCTATGATATGACATGACTCACATAAATAACCCCAACGTACATGTTTTCCTTTGCTTCCCTCTGCCACAGAGTTCATCAGCTGTGTATTGACATGTTTTGGCTTCCAATGAAAGCATAATTGAAAGCAAGTTGGAAAATCAATAGAAAGAATATTCCTAGATGGGGTTGTGAGGTTAGTACGGTGAGGTCACAGAGCAACAACCAACACCTACATTTATATCAGCTTTAAAGTGTAGGAATGAGGGTTGGTAACGATGGAGAGAATTGCAGTACAACATGCACATGGTGTTCCTGACCACATAGTGTATAATGAACAAAGATGTTACAAAGCAAGACATGTTTAAATGTTTCCCAACTGATAGAGATCTTTGTTTCATTCCTACCCTATTATCATTCATTTTGCTTTTCACTGGCTATTATTTTCAGAATACGTCATCATATTTCCATGAATATCTACTGGATTGCCGGCACAGTACATTATCTTCCATTTCTGCTTCCAAATTGCTACTCTTCCTTCTACTTCAGCGGGTCATCCCATGACTGACTTTCTATTTTTGCTTGGGTTTATTCAAAAGTAAATTACTAGGGCAGTAACCAATGCTGGACTCACCTTTTTGTGTGTTTAATTGGCCATGTTGTCGCTGGAGTTAATTGGTTCTCTGAGTCCAGGTAGTTACTAAATGTTTGGCAGCATT
Source organism: Cyclopterus lumpus (assembly GCF_009769545.1). NCBI lineage: Eukaryota > Metazoa > Chordata > Actinopteri > Perciformes > Cyclopteridae > Cyclopterus > Cyclopterus lumpus. The sequence goes on along the minus strand of NC_046971.1, from coordinate 12,615,649 downwards.
AGAACCTCAGCACTTTTCCATTAATGGTGCGTGAAATGAAATGTTTGATACTGCAAATAAAATCAGTGATATTCAAGGATGTTATGGTTGGTAATGTGTTGAAACTGCCATTTAATGGGTCCTGGAAGATTGGGGTAGTGTCAGCCGGAACCGCCTGGGCCCTCTCCTGACATTGCTAGTTGCCTCTCCATTCCCTTAACGACTGTCTACCCTGATTACACAGACCCCCCAAAAGCTTAAAGCTGGGGAAACAGTCTCTATTAGTAGTCCAATTAGAGTCATTAGCATATTCTACTTCCTTTTGATGCAATGATTATGCTGCACAAAATATACACCTATATGGAGGAAAATTACATCTTGTAAGAAATATTAGCAGCTTTGGAAAAAGGGGAAACACTCTGCAACAGTTATGTTATGTTACACTCTGTGATGAAAGCTCAGGCTGAAAACAAACATTTTTTTTTTTTTTTTGTGAAAGATTGACAGGTGTAAATGTTAAGATGACATGCATGAAATTATCTTTCAAAGGGTCTGGTAAGGTTCATACTACCTCATGAATTTTTAAACAGCATATATACAAGAAGTCTTCATCGCATCTGGTGATTGAGAATGAATATGAAAAAGAATATGCAGTCTGCCAGAATAACGACAACTGTGAACCTCCATACAGGTAAGTCCTATTCAAAATATATGATTATTATTATAACGACATATGCACATATGTGATTTAGAAAGTTGCCAAGACCAACATGTTTGTTTTGCAGTCTGTAAATAAAGTAATACAAATATCATATTATTCTAAATGCACTGCGATGTCACTACACATCATTGAAACAACAAGAGGAAAAAAGTGTTAGCTTTTCTATTAATTTTGCAATCTTGAACATTCAATAAGTTATGCCGTCACAATAATTCACCCACAGTTGTATAAACTGCAAAACAATGTGTAAGATTCTCCATGATTCTCCTTGTTTTGTTAATTTACTGATCATACTGGAAGAGAAAATGCAATTTTCAATACAACCACTGGTAGCTTTTGGAGGAAATACTATGTGTCCACAGGTGGTTACATGGTGGATACTTGCAACACACAAGTAAGTCAATAGGCCAAATTCACATTGTTTTAAGAAGATTGTAGAAGGAAATGTAGGAAACTACTGTAACACTTGATCATACTATACCACCTGGAGTGCATCACATGTACCGTGTAAACAGAGGTAGAATTTTCTTTTACGACACAAACCACATACGCCACCCAAAAATAGTTTCTTTAATATATACAAATTTGCTTCCTTTTTCTTTTTAGAATTGCTTGAATTGAGTCGGTATCATCAATCAAATTCATATTGAGATGAACAATTTCAGAGATATTTCTGACCATTAATTGCACCGGCAACTAGAAATGAGCACTGTACAGCTGTGAGCAATTCGGATTCTCATGACAACTCTGACATTGATAAATGGTGGAAACAAAGCAGCGGTGTTTGTGAGAGAGAAGGGTGACAGACAGGCTTTAATGAGCACAGCGGCGTGACAGTATCAGGTGAGAATGGAAATGAGGCCTCAATCTATCTTTGCAAAGGTTATGTCCCCATTTCATAAGAACATACAACCAGACAGTCTTTTGCAATGTAATTGATTTCCAATTTTTGTGTACTAAATGGACACTGTGATATGGAAAATCAGCCTTTAAGTCTTTTGTGTTTTTATGGAAATTACATTTCAACACACCTGTCAACAACATTTTGTTTGTGGTTGAGGTTGCTCATTTTGAGGTACATTTTTACGCCAAAATGAATAAATTCATAGTTTAAAGTAAATCACACAAGTACGGACACACACACACACACACACAGACACACACACGCACACACACGCACGCACGCACGCACGCACGCACGCACGCACGCACGCACGCACGCACGCACGCACGCACGCACGCACGCACGCACACACACACACACACACACACACACACACACACACCACCACAACAACCATTACAACAAGTAGTAAGGTATTGAAACTGATAATAACCTTATCACTATTTCACCTTATATATTTAAATATGGGAAAATAAAATGTTTACATGCTTGAGGTTCAAACATCACCTGTTATTTCTTGAGAAAAAAAGACCTCTAACTTGTGTATAAACTGGTAAACATGCAAGCAGGAACACAAGTCTGTTCTTTGCGATATATATTCAGTTGCTGATGACTGAAAAAGATAACCAATGTGTCTACAGAGGTTATCAGGGAGGCTGCCACATTTGGATACATTTTATCAGAGTTTATCTGTTATCTGTTTAGCTAGTGGCTACCGCAGAAATCACAACAGGGGAGATTTTAAATCAAAATGAGATTGTACTTAGTGAAATCAATATCCCTCTCTACATAACCTTTTGTGTAATGTATAGACAATTATGCTACATTTTCTTCTGCGTTTAAATGTTAATAGAGCATTTTGTAAATGGCTTAAGAGTAGTAATCAGTGTTCATCTCACTAAAATGTTGAATTGGCTTATTCGTATTAAATAAATGTCATGCCAAACCAAATAGTGTCATTAACATTAATATGTTGTATTATATATGAATAAATTACATACAAGGAGCTAAAGGTTGAAAGATAAAGAACATGAGATTACAAACATCTTATTTAATGAAAAACATGTGGATATCCCTGCTGATTAGCTTGATAAAAAACCCAGATTCAATCTGTTTCCGTTGATAAATAAGTAAATGAAGTAGATACAAATTCTATTTTCTATCACCGACACTTGGCGAGAGAATACAATTGTTATTAATAAAACACCCAAGAGCCAACATCTCAGATTTATTCTATACCTTTTTACCAATTAGGCCAATGAAGGTGGAACCTCTTTTGAAAGAGGCTTTTAGATTAATCATATTATCTGCAGGTTCTGAAACAAGAATGGTTCTTGACCTCCTCTTCCATAAGAATCCATTATCTTAAACTATCACAGTAATCCTGGCTTTGGGAGGGGAGAGAAGGAAGCAAGAATCAAGCCTAATAGATAGCAAATAAGATTAATCTATGATCTAAGTGCCGATTACACTTGGACCTGCCCTTGAACACTCAGGTGTAACCTTGAGATCTGCATCCACTCTTAGCCAGCAATTGGATTGAAAGTCCCTTAAGGGCCCCGGGTGGTGGAGGGGCACTTTGCCAAGACCTTACCCCTGAGAGATCAAAGGCCAAGCAGCTTAACCCTTACAAAACCAAAGGTGTTAAATATCATAGGTAATGGCTGATTATAACAAATGTATGAAACGCATTTATTGGTGTACGCCCCCTGCATATTATTGAGTGCTTAAGCATATTTTGAATTCCATTATGTGTCTCATCACATTAAGTGGGATATAAAAAATGACCAGCCCTCCTGGAATCTTATGGGGCTCCTTTATTTGTAAATAGTCAAGTAAGTTAATATTAACTGCATTAACAATGATATTTAGATACGCATGGTGCCTGGATATATTCTGTATTAATCAAAGAATAAAAAAGGTAGCAGCAGTAGACAAGACATTTGCCTCTGCTCTGAATAATTGTTTTGTGATGGACTGTACATGTTTAACATATGGAGATCAATATATAAGACTTTCACTCAAGGTTTAGATCAGCAGCACGAACCGCAGACAAACACAGACTTGTGGATCGATGCTCCCCTCAGTTTGACTCTGAAACTGACTATTTGATTAATCTGCCGGGGCAGCCAGGGAAGACAGACCAGGCATACAACAGCTGATAGTTTCATGCCATTAGGGTGGCTAGAGTAATGAAATTTCATTTAATTTGTCAGGAAGAGAGTGCTAATGTTAAAAAGCTTTTGGGTAATAAAAAAAGTCTTGAGAGATGTGAAGGAAAGCCTTAAGTAATTACTCTGTGTATCTTCGGTCCTCATGATGGAATATTTACATTACTGTCATGGAGGTCCTAAGAGTAATTCAATTAGTGAGGTGGGTAAGCTCTTTATTCCCACATTTTTCAAGCCATTTTGTGAAAGAAAAAGACTAATATGGGGACAAAGCCACTTTTCCTCATGATGGAATTGCTTTGCAGTCGAGTCACAGCATGCAGGCTTACTGAATGACTGTTATTTTATAGCATATTAAGTGAATACTACCTTTACCCTTTTGAACTTGAGTGTCAGCAGCAGTCCAAACCTTTGACAGTTCAGAAAAAGCTTCAGTAAACCTATCAAGGCTTTCCTGAGGACAAGAAACTGTTGTGTTGCTTTTGTATGCAACATTTACATTGACATTATCTTGATTCAAATTAGCACATCATTCTCATCTGTTAAACCTCAAAACAGAAGCCATAAGATAAAATGGCTATCATCGTGCCAGGAAGCAAGTGTCAGCTGGCAACTGCAGAAGTTAAGAAAATAAATTGTATGATGAAATAATGAATGATAGGTATTAGTGCGGGAACAAGGTTAAGCGTAATGCTATTCCAGTTTACAATCCAAGGGTATGGGCTTCATGATGGTGTTAAAAAAGGTCTTCAGAACAAAATAATCATAAATCCAGCACGCTGTGTGTTGCCTCTGACATCTCTATCAGGGTATATCAGCATCCTTTCTCACTCTATTCGAGTCTTACCAAGACAGATGTGTGAAAGGGCCTGGAAATGTATCTGACCGCTGGCTTACTCTAATGAATAACTTCCACTTTAGGTCTTGCAATGTAAGCAGAAAATCCACCTTGCAGACGCTGGAACCCCGTCATGAATCTAACCCGACAGCCGACATAATATAAAGGCGACAACACTTGTATGACTTCCATTTTCTTTGCTATCTATTGATTTTCAGTTAATAACGGAGGGAAATACTAAACGTCCGTGCTGAGTACCTAATAAATCCTGTCTGAGCTTTTTTATTGAGGCGAATTTAATAAAAGCAGTGGGCTAGGCATGGGGATTTGTCTCAGTGAGAGCAGACAGAAAATAGGGATGTGTGGGGAAGGGTAAAACCAGATACTAAACACTCATTCAAGTTTGTTAACTGTGGTCATTTATCCAATGGTTTTATGATTCGATGCTCTCCATTTACATTTAATAAAACCCAACATTAGTTACCAAAGAAAAGCATATCATGTTCTTTTTTTATTTTTTTAAATATCCAGATCAGACATGTTGATATATTTTTTGATGACACTCTAAAGTTAGTTCATGTTAAGTTTAAAGGCTTGATGTATGCAGCCACTGTCTCATCAAATTCATGGAGGAAATGCGTTATTAACAAAAAATCACTAATGACATGACATAAGTCATGAAACGCAACCTCCCTCAGGGTGAAACATGTCAACCAATGCATAATTTGTCCTTAACAAACATCAACACATTTCATTAACTCTCATATTCTTTAGTTTAAATCAAAAACTAAAGGGAAAATGTCCACTTAATTTAGATCAAGGTAAGAGGAATACACCACTACTTCTATATTCGCCCTAAGGTAAAAAGCAATAAACAGAGCAGATGAGTCAGATGAAGGTAAAACATCAGCTATGTAGCCGTGATGTCGATCTGGGTTCACTGAGACAAAGGTCTCGATGAGGGCTAATTATATGCCTTTGAGGGTTAATTTAGAGTAAAGCACATTAAGGCTTTCAACGCATACCACAGAACAAAAATAACATGTGAAGTCATGGTTGATAAAATGTTGCAGTTTCACATTCAGGTTCATTACAATTGCTTATGTCAATGACAATGACTTCTTGACCGTTTATTATGTACCTATTACATTTATGAACGCAATAACCACCCTTGTGCACAATCTCATTATCTGAAACACAGATTTCCCCCGTAGTTCAAATAAATAAATACGTTAATATTTTTCTTCCTACCATGACCTCTTCTCCATCTCAGTTGAGGACAGAAAGAAAATAAACTCATCCACAAAAACAATCCCCCCATTAAAACCATTAGTACAAACATCACCACTGATTAAGACAACTCCACTCTGGACACCATCGCATCAGCACTTAAAAGGAGCTATTACACAGGATTTATCCAAAATGTGTATACTTAATTATAAGGACTTTATTACTCCATTAGGCCAGCCCAAAATGCCATATTGCTTCATGAACAAAACCATCACCAATCACATAATAGTTTACCCAAATTGAAAAAAGGGTATTACAACACATCCACCTGTGACAGTGGTACTTTCTACCACTATTTGGAGATTTATAGGAGTCACATATTCACATTCCACTGCAGATTAACTGGTGGTAAAGCCATTTAAGTCACAAGCATATTTTATAACACAAAACAATCTTTTATCCACATACAACAAGATATATCTAGCAAATAAAATGTTTGATTTTAGTATAGCACTTCCATAAAGCTGGGAGACTTGCAAGAGACTGATTAAATAAAGAATTGTCAAAAGTGAGGCAACAGATGCAGAGATATTAAGGGCTCAATATGGGTCAAGCACACAGTATATAAGAAGTGTACGTAATCTTTTGGATGTCTTGAGTTTGGCACTGTTGCCATCACCATCTTGGATTTTGGCCGTCGCTATCTTGTCTTTTCTGCAACCAGTGAACAGAAATGACCATATGTGGACCGTGGAGGAGTGACTTAGAAACAATGCATATGGCTGTGGTAGCCTGCCTGAAAGCATACCTTGCTTAATTGTCTATTTCACTGAATGGGACCATAATGTACTAAATGGACATCATGCTGTATTTAAGAATACTTGAAACTAGCAATTGAGACCATAAACTCGTGTTTACACTGTTTACTGCGGTAGGTTGAGTCATTTTCTCAGACTCCCACAAGAGACACAGACAACAATATACAAGTGTTTACACAGTATTACTAAGTATGTGTAAATTTGGCAGAGTACCCCTAAAACAACAAATTAAATCAAGACCTGGATTCGTAAAAGAAAAACACAATTCTACATCTGTTTGTCCTATTTATAATCTCTAATGTATTCAGGGATTGATTTTAGTGGATACTTCAGGAAATGTACCTCCCGAACCGTCACCAAAATGTGCAGATCAAAAATTGGCCAAAACTGATTGTTGCACTGGTCCAGTCAGGTGTATGATTAGTGCATTGTGATGCCTTGCGGAAGGGATGAACTGTCTTGTGTTTGTTAATGCACAGTGGAAAATAGATCTGTCCACCTATAGTATACAACAAAGGCTTTCTTATGCTTATTATTTATATTGCAGAAGTATTTGTTCAAAGTGTTGTCCCTCTATCTACAAATTTATAGTTAATCAAGGATTGTCATATCCTAATTAAAAGGTATGTACTTCACTACTGAATATCTGGCAGTCGAATTGTTACGGTAACAAAATAGAACCAAATTACTTCCACCACAAAACACCTTTGACCAAGAAATTTCCTCCCCCCCCCCAGGTAAAAACCTTTACCAAAGCACTCATGATGTAAATCACAGTCTCTGGTGTCACAGTTATGCACTTTGACCAAATCCCTGTGTATAAAAATGTTGCACTTTACACTACACTCAAAATAATCAAGAGAACGTTGCCACTGATCATATTCCACACAGTTCTATCAAGTCTAAACACAGATGCTACAGTTTCCCCTTCTTCTTCAGTCTTTGACACTGAAGGATAGTTGTGTGGCGTTTGCTTTAAGCTACCTTAGAGCTAAGTAGTTTTGCCAACACTAAATCAATGAGCCCTGCAGTGTCATGGTGGTGATGTGCTATTCACATGCCTAGCTTGGTAGCCTAAATCTTTTCTCAAAAATGTCTAACTACTTTTTGCATTTGACAAATGGCCAGCAGCTGCCCAACTTTACTGCTTTTACTCTTGAAATCCCTGATGTAGTTTACTGTAGCGGTGATGATCTTTCTTTCTCATTGTTTCATTTGTCTTCCCTCTGTCTACTAATCAAAATGAGGCAAACAATAGTTTTTTCAGATATTTCAGTGGATAAATGAAAATGTCTCCACAAATGTCAATGTTAATTAATTGGTCAGTTGTTGGGGTATTTCAGTTTGAAGCAACCAATATTGCCATCCATAGTATAATGACTACAAGTTAAGGTAGTTGAAATGGTGTGTCCTAGTGCGAGTCTTTTGCCATTGAGGGTAAATAATTATTAATTCACATTTGATTATTATATCAAACAACTATTCTTATTATTATTAGTAGTAAAAACAATTACATTAAACCTGAAAAGCTGTTTAGAGCTCAACAATCTAAGTTTAGGGACTTCTTTCACTAGAATAAATCAGGGAGTAACTTTAGTAAAATGGAGAACACTGACCGAGATACACTTTTTTTTTTTACTTAGCAAAGGGAAATTCTTCTCACCAGCTATTACTAAAGCATTTGGAAGTTGTCTGTCTATGAACATTGTGAATTCCTTTTCAAAACACAGCAGTAGCACTGCTTTTTCCAAGCCCATGTGCCAAAGAGTTATCAACACTTGCTATGTCTCTCTTTGCCCTTTTGTCTGTATGAGAAAAAGCTACTTGGGGTCAAGCCGTTAAAGGACTACCCTGCAATGGCTACATTTTCTCACAATTGAAAGCTAGAGAAAGAGATTAACAAACAATTGATTCAGGGGAAGAGGGAAACCAGGTATAAAGACATGATAACCTGTACAGGTCAAGTATCAACATTAGCGACAATTACTATTAGCTGCAATTACAATCCCATGCCAAGTGCAAAAGAATGGGTAAGTAGTATTTAGTAAGTAGTAGACTTTAAACAATTACAAAGCAACATGAATGGTTGAAGACCTTGTGCTCTTTGACATTTTTATCTAAATACTTTTCGTGCAGAGTGATAACATTGTTTACATCAGTGCTTCTCAGCCTTCCATTGGTCACTGAAGCAAGCTTTCAGCCATAAAAGATAAAAAATCCCAGACACACCATGTTATAGCAAGTGAAAAAAGAAAGAATGCAGAGACACCATTTAAAGAACGAGGGGGGTTGAAGCTTATCACAGCATGGACTTGGTGAGAGGCAGAGTACAGTACAGACCCGACAGGTTACCCATCACATGCCTAACACATTTAGACAAGAAAATACACACTAATACTCATAATTTAGAGGTTTCCCTCATCTAAACTGCATGTGGGAAGAAACTGGAACACTGAAGGAAACGCAGTCAGATGAAGGGGGGAACATGAACAATGTGCAATCGGGTTCAAATCCTTCTCGCTGTGAAGAGAAATGTAATTATATTACATAAGTTTAGAAAATATTTAATTTCAAAATGTCACTTTACCTTTTTTTATACATTTCAGTTTTTGTAAGAAGCTGTGTTGGTTTGTGTATAGACACTGAAGAGAGAAAACAATAGGTCAAGTCTGCACAGAGAGCAGAGTCTCAAGTAATTGAGTGGAGACATTAATAATACAAGTTATAAACATCAAGTACATTAGCTTACAGGACTCGAAAACATATGCTAATTTACTTTTACTACTCAGATATAATATATCAACCCCATCCTTAAAACACACACACACACACACACACACACACACACACACACACACACACACACACACACACACACACATACATTACCATTCCCATTGCATGAGAGGAATCATTTGCTTGATTGGACGTATCTTTTACATACAGAAGAGATCCAGGAACCTGGTGGGTCTTTTAATTTCCTTATTTTCCATCATGAACGACCTACATATCAGTATCTATGAAATATTCACAACATGTGTCATTAACAGGTAAGTTTCTTCAGCAAAGCTATTCTTAAAATGTTACAATGGAAAGAGAAGTGTTGTGTTGAAACTGGATCACAGAGTATCAACTGAACACACTATGGAGTCTAACCGCTGAGTGGACTGCACAGTAAAAATATTTAGAGCCCAAATGCCAGCACCGTTCAATACCTACCTCAGGTCACATGCTTCTCTGAACTGGATAAAATATTCAAAATCAAGGGGTGTTTAGGGGGGAAATGGTTTCAACAGTATTCTCCACTGGCATGTAACACTATGGAGACATTGACAAAATGTAAGCTTTATAATCATTTAATTATTATTCTCATGGGGATAACGCTATTTCAAATTTAAATAATACCTTTTGTTTCTGAATTATACAGATTGTTTTCTCTATTAAAATAGTCGTTATTGAAGGAAATTAATACAAACATCAACATAACCAAAATGTGGGGTACATCCCATTCTCACACTCTAATTGATTCATTGGTACATAGATACATGACGACAAGTCAACAAGATAACATTTAATAAAACAATCTTTTAACGTACTGTAAAATCCTGCCGCTGATAACAAATCTTTTGCACAGGATCATGCATTTGTTTTGGGGAGTGTGTCTGTTCACTTTTAATAAGGCAAGCAGGCGCACAACAGTTTCCTGCCTTTTAGAGCTTGTGGTTCCAGACCTTCTCCATCTACTCTGCTGCTATTATTCTGTCAAGAGCTGCCGGGTTTTCCAGAGGAAAGGAAGTTATTTCATTTCCACCTTTTGTCTGTGTCTGAATGCGAGCGACGCTCTCTCAGCAATATTGACTTGTTTCAACTCCCCTCTCCATCCGAACCAAAATATACAACCTTTCTTTGCCCTATAACTCTCGTTGGTCAGAGAAAAATAGGAATTTCCTCAATTGATGTAATTCCCAACACTAGATTTCAGCAGTTTTTTCTACTAGCTTCAGCAGATTCCTGCATTTCCATAAGCAGTGCAGACAGGCTGCCTTTAGAGTGATTGCAAGATGAGAGGAACGACAACAAAGTAGATGCCAATAAACTATTTGCAATGCTGCTTAGAAGATTATTAAAACTCTTAAAAATGTGAAAAGGTGCATTAATAAATACAGTAGTGATTTGTTTATTTGTTTGCATGTTTTGTTCTATTTGTCTCCCTGGCTGTATTTGTAAGGCAGAACTGTTTACCAAAGGGAACTAACATTCACTAAAAAGTACAGGCTGTAATTCAGGCAAGATGTAAAATGCCCCAGAAAAGACACACTGGAGAAACAAACCACAGAGGCAATTCTTTCAGACTACCAGGTCCACTCAACTTTAGAATAAAAGGATTCAAGTTGAAAACTGGTGAAGTGGCCCTTTAAGTGGTGGAATTGTCAAAAAAAACATTTAAGAGCCACTGCCTGATCAGACAAGTTACGTACAGGCAATACTTGCTGTCATCAGTGACATCACAGACTCTCCCAGGATACTACACCTTTCCTTTCAGCAGCCTTTTGCCAATATTTGTACTGGCACAATGCACCTTCATGATATAGAACTAGTTGTCCATGCTCCAGAGATTCATAATCTAAAAGTCAAGGGCGTCCTTCACGTCCACCACTCCTGTTATTGTTGCTGCCTGACCTATATGGCCTCTCCAAAAGACACACTTTGCTTTGCAAGACTGTTAATCCTTTAAGAGAGAATCCTTTAAGCTTACCCATCTGCTGCTGCATAACCTGTAATACATATTGCTGTCTGTTTCATAGGACTGGACCTTATACTTTTAAAAAATCTAAGATGTCATCTTAGTTTACCATTCTTAGTCTGCAAAAAAAACTTTTTTTTTTAGTTCTAATGATGTGTAATGCCCCTGAAACACATTTTTTCTCTTTTCCTTGTGAGAAAGTGTTTATCCAGTAATCTCTCGCTTTTGGCTTTTGTCCACTGATGTGCACAATATATGACCTGTCCTCCTGCTGAGGGGAGCAGACACATTAGGAGCAATGAAGCTAATGATATCAGAGCACTCTATAGGGCACATCAGTGCACAGGGATGACAAACCTGTCAGAAGGCATAATCTAGGAGGAGGTCGTAACATCCTCAGAAAACCGTAGCCATTTGCAGTTCTTTCTCTGTCATCCCCTAATAATGAAGAGCCAGTAAATTCCTTACCTGCCACGAGGCAGTGAGTTCACACGTAATAATAGCCAATGGCATTAAGGGATGAAGCATATCAAGGGGAATGGTTGTCTTGCTCGGCGCCTAGGACTTGTTTCAGTCTTAATTTTCAAAGATGCCCTGAAATTATCACTGGCTTGTTGTGAGGTGATTCCTCTTTTTAATGCTCTTCAGTAATGGAGTCTGCATGTCACCAGATGTCCTGTCGGTGTGAAACAACACAGCATGCCTCTAAAACTCTCCAGAGCTACTTCAGTTTACTGTATTGGAGTTGGTCGCTGTAAGATTGGGGCCATTGTCATTACCCGGAATTGACAAAGGCCAACTAACATTTTGGAACAATTGTTAATCCATGGTTTAAATGATGGTGTGGTTTGAAGGGCAGTTTGTTTTGATGTGTAAATGAAAGAGCAAGCAGTCAATCATCTATTTGTATTTATAATATTACAATGTAGCTTAAATGTTGTATTTCCATGGTCTTTCATGGAAAGATCTTGAATTCAGTGTCACTTTTCCGAATACAGCACATCATACCACTGATTCCCAACCAGGGGTATGTATCACATGGGGTTCATATTCATACATTTGTGTTTCTGAAAACAGCTGGTAAATAAACACATTCAGGTATACAGATCAGTGTATCAGGCTGAGTTTAAATATATGTACTGCTACAATCATTAATAAAATACCAGCTGACACCACAGGAGCAACACCTTAGTTTTAACAGTATAACGATTACTTGCCATGCTATACCTTAAATTATTTTAGAAAACACTGTTTTTCTCGCATGCCTCCATGTGGAAAATAGAATCCAACAACAAAGTGAATCCTTGATTCATTTGATTAAATGAGGCCAGGCTCAACAACAGCAAAACTAAATCAAATATTTCTAGTGGCCAGGCGCCTGTGCAATCATGACCTATGAGTGGAGGAAGTGTTTTTGTCTTTGTGAAGTAAGAAGCATACGACGGGAAAAACAAGACTGAGATTATACTGGCTGAGGTAAAACCGGTTACTGTATTAGATATCGAGCTTAGTGAAATGGATTGCCTGTTTACTGTCTGTAGATGTTTTGGCATCATATTCACATTACAGGACATGTGGGTACTATATCTTATAAAATCACTACCTGTCACCCCTGAATAATGTATACATATTTAGATATTGGGTTTGAAATATATATCCATTGTGTCAATATCTCTCAACACTACCAGTCCACTTAAGATTCTAACAATAGCTCCTAGTTTGTTTTTTGTAACAAAATGCAAGACAAATCTGTTGTATCATTCCTCTGCTTTGTATGTGAGAAGTGTGTTATGACAAGATGTATATATTTGGATCAGGAGAATAGAAAGGGATGTTTTGTCTCTCTAACATAGGTTGGATGTCAGAGATAATAGAAAAGATTGGTGAATGGGTCTGAATTTTGAAGCATACCTGTGTTAATCCTGCTCTAGATTGCTGTGCTGAGACTGCTTGTATTTACATATGCAGAGGATCCCGCTGTTTTGCGCACACCATTGACAAGACAGAGCAATTAATCATCCCCAAATACTCCCGCCGTGCAACAGACGACGCTTGCAGAACATGCTGCCACAGAGGGTGTGCAGGTGTGAATCAAGCTGCAAGAAGACATTTCAGAGCCAGTCTCTTCCTCGATCTTCCTTGTTTGTCAAAAAATGTCTGTATTCAACCGAATCATACATCTAATGTCTTTTCCTGCTAAGTTTTTGAAAGAGCAGTATTTTCTAGTGCTTAGTCAATTTAAATGACATTGAAACTTGAAAAAAAAGCAACATTCTATCTTTGTCACATGGTGACTGAAGGTATAAGCAATTGTAGTCTGATATCATTGCGATCAAATATATTAATTTGTTTCCCTTTTGACCAGTTCATCCTCATCTTTTATTAGCAGTTTTTGGGGGATTGGATGTTTCTCTTTATACACAGAGTATCCATACAAAGTAGTGAAATGCTCCCATTGGACCACCCTGGTGGAATAAATTAAAGAATGGATAGTTGCTAAAAAATGGTTTAATGTCCCTATTGGAGACAAACTCTCTTTATTTATTTTTTTATTAATAACTATTTTGGAAGTGTTTAAGTCAGTTAAGAAATTCATAAATGTTCAAATGGTAAATGAACTCCACTTGTATTTTCTAGAGACCTTTTTATTTCCATTCTGTTAATAGAGCAGCAGCTTTGGCCCATGTGTACTTCCTGTCAGCTACTTCTTTAACAAACAACAGCAAATACAAAAGGGTCCATTTACAATGTTTATGTTTTCAAGGGTCTATACAATATCCAGAGCATTGATATAGCATCAAACAACTATTTGTAATGTAAATATATAGTGGCCTAATGTCGTCCTGAGCAGAGAATGAACCCACTCTCACTATGTGTGTTCTAGTTAGAGCTTCTCTGTGCTTTGATTACGTAGCCGGGCTGGCCGAGCGTGCCTTGTACTGCACGTGTGCATGCTAGCGTGCCCCACTGACGCCGCTCTGCACTGCTCATATGGCGGTTACAGCTGACAACACTGTCAGCGTAGTTGCAGAAGCCGAGCAGCAGAGCTAAGTGATAACTATCTGGAGGTTCATCACTTCATGTATGTGGATATAACAACATATTTTGTGTATCCTTAACAAAATGTCATATTCATGGGAAAATCCATCCATCCATCCATTATCAGCCGCTTATCCGGGGTCGGGTCGCGGTGGCAGCAGGTTCACCAGGCCGACCCAGGCTTCCCTCTCACCCGCAACACTTTCCAGCTCATTCTGGGGGATCCCGAGGCATTCCAAGGCCAGCCGGGAGATATAATCCCTCCAGCGTGTCCTCGGTCTTCCCCGGGGCCTCCTACCAGTTGGACGTGCACGGAAAACCTCTAATGGGAGGCGTCCAGGAGGCATCCTGACTAGATGCCCGAACCACCTCAGCTGACTCCTTTTGACACGGAGTTGGGAAAATGCAACGCTAAAATAATATCTGCAATGGAGTACTACCTTTACGTTTGGCTTGCTTTTCTAATATGGGGAATGACTCCCACGCATTATAAATATTGAAAAACAAGTGTTCAAATTATTATTATTAGAAATATTACACCTTTACATTACGTATTCGGAAATCAGTCAAGTGCCTCATCTTCCATCATACCAATAAACCGATTTGTCAGAAGAAAATGTAAAATAAAATGCTTGAATGGGTCTGCAGGTTGCAAATGTCCATGCCAGCAAATCAGATAGTAGGTTGTCTTATTTCATATCAAGAGACATTGACTCCCAATCGTTTTCAAACCCCTGGAGCAAGGGAAGATTGTTGAATTTCACTGAAAACCATCTGCTTGTTCTGAACAACAGGGGATAAGAACATGTTGAGGAGTAAGCTCTCCAGATAGCTTGCATTGGCTTCTGATTCTTTTGCCTTGAACATTCCTTCTGGCATCCTGTCTGTGGAGATACCACATCCACAGGCCTCTGGGAGGTTTGACTTGTTGATGAGTTGATATATCAGCTGTACATACTTTGTATGTGAGGGTAACATCCAATCTGAACCACAGGATCTTACAATTGCATTTTCCAGATGTTGCACAAAAACAGCTCTTCAGCAATCGCCACAATCAGTTTCACTATGATGAATATTTATTTGTCATAAATTGAGGTAGTGTCGAGCACATTTTAGTTCAGGACAGATTAGACAAATGACACACCTTATTTTCAAATGCATTGCCCCTACAGCCAAGGGCAATTTGAAGTACAGAAAATAACACCATTGGTTGTATGAACATCTGCTCCCTGGGTATTTGATTTCCCAGGCAGATGTTAAACCCCAGCTGCTATCCCAAGATAATTTGTATGTTTGTGGAGAGAGCTCCCATTTGGCTGTTCTGCTGATGGTTATGTCTTTCTTTTGTGAATCAGCCTGCATCATTGTTAAGTATGTTTTACAGTCTCTCTCACCCACGATGCCCTCTATGCCCCTGACTGTATGAATCCACCTTAAAATGTCTAAATATTTTTGTTGGACTAAAGATCAGGGGAAATATTCCCCTCCCATACACTGCGTATACATGTATACACAAGTAATACTGTGCAATATAGAAGAACTTAAGTAAATTTGGACTAATAAATCACATGTGCTAATATCACAGCCGATATTAAAGTATTTCTGATATATCAAATCTGTGTCTAAATCAGCTAATAAAAAACAATCCTTTGCACCACAGAACTGCAAAGGATTTGACAGAACTCTGAAAATTGAATTGTTTTACTGTAAGATGTGCTGCTCAGTACATACACGTATTTAAATTTAAATTTAAATTCCTTCAAAAATATTGAAACATGTTCACATAAAAAAAAGGATTAAGGCTGTGTTGTTGTCAAATATCTCAGGTAATGATACTGATATCAATACTGAGATACAACTCCACTTTAAAACCAAGGTATCCGAATGGTCACGGCACATAACACACGGCTGCAAATGCCCTGAGTCCTGGGTTTCCTGTCTCTCTCCACTATCTCTATCAAATAAAGGCAGAAAATACCCCAAAAGTAATTTCTCTTTTTAATAAAAGAAAAGAAAAAAGGTTAGGTCACTTTTTTTTTGTCTGCCATGGGAGCAAATAGTCTCCCATATGACTTAATCTCATATTTATATATATATATATATATATATATATATATATATATATATATATATATATATATATATATATATATGCTTTTCTTTTCACGTTTTCGTGATCATTCAGTGACCATGTCCCAGTCATGATGTCAAAACTAGAACTCCTGCAGAAACCAGAATTAACAAGAGCTTCTCATTGATCTGATCATGTTTAGAACTCTGTAAATATTGTAACGTCCTCTCCGAGGCTTTTCCAACTGTAACATCACCCGCAAGCACACACTGTAGATAAAACTGCAGATATACAGTATATAGCAGTGTTCTTAAAGAGAAATATGCTAAAAGTATTCAGTGACATGTGAATGGAAGGCTTTCTTTTCTTATTATCTACAGAATAATTGGTGTGCTCTATAGATGTACAGCAATGTGAGATCAAATGAATTAAAGTGTGCGGAATACATTTTAATTAAACATCAGGACAAGAGGCAGAATTTGTGAAGCAAAAGATCTGTTTGGGTTCACCTTAATATTTCATTAATTAACAATCAGATCCAAACCGGCAGCTATCATGAAGACATATTCCATGTCGGCATTATGACAACAGTATCCCTTCAAATGCATGACCATGTCCTTCACAGTGTGGCTGCACCTTCTCCTCACACTCTGACCGGTTCAGGTGCAGGTAATGTCATCATCTGTGACATGTGAAAGAGTAGGCAGTCCACGAAAAGATAACTCAAAGGAGATTAGTCCCACGCCTGACCCAGGAAGACAAATGTAGCATTATCTGCTCGAAGAGAAGCATGTCAGAGCCTCACAGGTCTTTACTGACCCCACCACTCCCCACTTTTGTTGAAGGCTTTAAATTCTCCCCGCCCAAGTTCAGAGTCGATTTGTTATCAAATCAAGCGTCGAGTGTCTGATTCATTGCTATTCAGCACTCTGGCTGATTTATATGCAGAATGTAAAACAGATGCCTTATGCGATACATATTTATGGTGAGCCCTGCTCTCACAAGATTTATTATAGCTTCTTTCATCGGGGTGTGCATGAGCTGTGCTATGATGACTTGTATTTCCTCTCAGCTGCCAATGCCAAACTCATTAAAAAGAGGTGTGACTATTAATATACATTGTAATACTGACAGCTCCTAATTTATAACCCAAGTGCATGTTTGGGATTTCGTCTTTCCTTGCATCCATCCCATTGTTGTGATGGGGGCAGTGATCTTTTTGTGTGTTAATATGTCTACATCCTCATGTGCTTGTATGACTCATGTATGCACATCTATAAAGTACATGTACCATGCAAATCATTTTTCAAATGCCTTTTTTGTTCTTTTATTATATCTTCTATTGATTTATTGGGTGTAGTCCCTTGACCCGTATACACTCTGCTCCGGGCAATATGAAGGCTAAACTAAGTTCAAGCTTACCACCATATGAGCTCCTCCATACTTTAATCAACTGCAGTTACTGGTCCGCTTCTGAAACAAGCCTAAACAAAATGTAATGTTCTTTGTTTGTAATGATATTTTTAGAATGACGCTCTAAAATTATAATCTTTTCGAATAAATAAAATATATTTTTATTTTTATTTTTATATATATAAATATATATATATATATATATATATATATATATTCAGACAAACCAGAATGATAAATCGTGACATTGTAGGTTTCAAAAATTAACACAATTATACAGGCATGCAGTCATTCACACTAATATCGCTGATTATTAGTCATCTTACTTTTCCAGGCAGTTCCTTATAGGTGCAAAGCATCAGGGCATACCAACAATATGTTCAGCAACACCAGGTCAGAGCAAGTTAAAGAGCCATATTAGTTGTTTCACATATTATACTACAAATCGTGTGCGGTACCGGCTGGCTGGAACTTTCTACTATATACACAGTTAGTTTTTCGTGAAGTCTTCTTTTTCAAAGTACTAAAAGTAATCACACACTGTTGTCGTTTTACCAACAGTAATTGTTATCTTTGTTGTATGCTGAGCAGGCCAAACAAAATTCCAACCAGACGAAGGTCTTTTTATACGGATTCATAAAAGATAAAGGAGAGGATGGTTTAAACAGACTTCAAAGGAATCAGTACGAATATTGAAAAACTTCAAAAGGCATCTAGGCCCATTGCGCATAATCGCATATTTAGGACCTATTCCTCTTTTCCAGTGCAATGCAGCATAAATTATAGCAATATTGTTAAAAATAAATAACGTAACAATAATTGTGAGCTCTATTGAAATGGCTTCACAAAAATATTTTTGTAATTGGAACTATCATTTTTGACAACACTTTTCTTAAGACCTGCTGTCACTGAACATTATTAAGACTTTTGAATTATTTAAAAATCAGCATTATTATACACATCTTTAGAAAGCCAGCTGTAGGGCACTGCAACATACTGTAAAGTACTGTTAATGTTCTTAATGTTCTGAACAAATTTGGACTTTGTTGTTTATGTTTTACGGCTGCCTCTCATACTTTTGTAGCATTGTTATAATGCCACGTTCATGTCATGTGGAAGTTGTTGTAATTACCAGTCTCCTGTAAATGCTGTTCATTTCAACCTCAACTACAACAGTGGAAGTGGAAGTGCCTAATAAGCAAACAAACATGGATGCCTCACATCAGTAAGTGTGTTGTTCAAAGAAAGGAAACACTGACTGATATAGGCTACTGACCATGTACAACATGTTTTAGTCATTGTACCAACTCTGCATCCCTCCAGCCCCCAAGATATAAAATAAATAAAGCTGAAACACAAAATACATTAAGATTGACTCCCACTGTACTCAAGTTAATGTATTAAGACATTGTGGTTGGCACAGCGAGGGTACCAAAGCAGAGGACACCGGCAGCACGCTGCACTGACCGATCAATCACATGATATAAAAGAGTAGAATAGATTATGCAATGTGAACTGTGAAATTTGATTGAATAGCTTGCAATCATCAAAAAGAGGTGTACGAAACTGTATCACAATCCCATATCCGGCCCTGTAGGGTTTTGTTTGTCATACGTTTTCAAAGTAATGGATGTATTATTCAAACTGTTTCCTCTGTAGCATCACGCCTACACGTCCCTCTGCTTTTCATCACAGTGGTAGTTTCAGTTTGAGGAACGTCTGCTAACGTTTCTAGGGACAGCCCACCGACCTCCTGCTGTGTCACCCTTAACTTTGTTCTTGTCTGCACCACTTCATTTCAGGATATTAATTAGCAAATCAAAATATCGCTTAACTCTAAACAACTAGTTGGACTTTTGGCATGTTTATATACCAGTACTAATGTAGGCTTTACATTTGTATGTGGAAATTGCCACAAAATCGTTTTTCCAAAGATATTTACAAACAAAAGCCTGTGTGTCTTTTTGTTTGAAACAAGGAGCGACAGAAAATGAGTCTGTGTTTTTTAGTCTGACTGATGAATGGATGATTAATGAATAGCCGACTGTCGGTGGAGCTAACATTAACTTTTCCAGCCATAGAAGGTTGGATTTGTCATTACAGATATCCGTCATTAAATATGAAGCCACAGCCAGCAGACAGTTAGCTTAGCTTAGCTTTGAAACAGGAGGAAAATGCGAGCCTGGTTCAGTCCAGCAGTGACAACATATGGCTACCAACACCTCTATACCTCAATAATTAACATGTTATATATTGTTGGTTTACTCTGTACAAAAACGTGCTGCTCTATTTCGTGTTCGAGTGACTTGCTGGAGTCTCAGCAGCTGTCAGGAAACTTCACAGTAATGACAAGTCACTGCACCCAGCCAGAAATAGTCCACGTAGGGCAAGTATTTAAAGGTTACGGTACGATTAGGGCAACTGAAACTTTACTAATAATAAGAATAAGACCATATGGCATATTACACCAAAAGGGAATACGTAATTGATACATAAGGGAATGTTTTTCTTTAATAAAATATGACCACTCTCTTGATGACTTTCTTATCTGTATGAGTAGTTTAAATGTTAATATTGGCATAGAACAGGCAATAGATCCATTAAATGTACTTCCTTTGAATGAAATAGACACTCAACTGTAGGAGTATTTGGTCAAATGAAATCGTAAAACTCTACTCTTGCTTGAAATATAGCTAAATGGCGTTTTGCTTTAGTAAACAGTCATAAATAATATTTCACCTGGAGGGACAACACAATTGAATGCAGAAAAGCGTAAACATGATTGTGTGCACGTATCACTTCACGTTTCCAAATGCATCCCAGCCATCAATCCCCATTTCTGGCTCTCTGCGTCTCTCCCTTAGCCCACACTTGAGGTGCTTTTATGTTACACGACTACTCGAATTCGAGCCCAGGGGGACTCTTTGGGTCCCTGAGCGAGAAAGCCCCCCAAAAATCTATAGACCAGATGCATGATGTTATATGGTCAAACTGGCAGACACAAAAGATCTAAAAACAAAAGCCATGAATTAACTGAGGGCTTTCAACAGTGTGTTTTCAAAACAGCCCAGCTGAGAGCTCAAATGCCTCTCCTCCCTCTCAGTCACTCCCTCGCTCCAGTCCAGCAATACCCCAGCCCTCTTTCTCCCTCACTCACTATCTCCCCCGTTTTTCTCCTCCTCTCTGTCTTATTCTCTCTATGCCACCCCCTGAGACTAAATGCTTAAAAAGAAAAGAAAGGACACCATTTTTGCTAATTAGTTGAGGACTTAACAGGCGCAGGATATGCTGCCTTAGTATTTCATCTCCTGTCCACGGGCTGTCGACTGTCCTGTGAAGTTGAGCCTGTGTGGCTAAAAGTAGAAGAAAGGAGTAGGGTAGACACACACAAATGCCTCAGTGGAGATCCTGAACACGCCTCCAGTGGGGGTTGAGCTCAAAATGGGGGCCAATCATTAGTATTTAACATTTGGGAATAAAGGAGCCCTAAATTAGAAGTGTAAATGGCTCTGTGCCCCACCTCCATCCTTAGAAATGTTCACAGGCTTTTTTAAATCAGAGGGGTTTTGTCTTTTTTTCCCTTTTTGGAATGTTTGTATGTGTGGGCCCGGCATGTGTGGTAACAAGAGACTTAAAAAGAAGTCAATCTAAACACAAATTCAGTCTGCAAAACATACACATTGAGATATTTAAAATATCATACTTTATCTCTACATATGTTTAGCTAATTATTCTAATAAAAAATAGAATAATGTCAATATATTTTGAACATGGCTTAATTAAAAATGAGTCAACATGTCAAATTGTGTAATTACCTAAATGTGTCTTGTTAGAATTTGTTCAGTGATATAATCAAATGCTCACTTATAGTAGGATGGAATCAGCAGACAGTGATCTATGTTGCTCATTGCTAAATGTTACATAAGCATGCAAATCACAATGAATGGATTGATCTGGTCCTATCTGCAGTCTAATATCTGGTTTCACATATTCTATCAAATAATCTGCTAGCTGAAAAACTCAAATAGTTCCTATGTATTCAATATGTTTGAAAGAAACCTGCAGGTCAGTGACAAGGTTATTCTAAAAATATGTATTCATAATCACATTAACATATGCAGGACTACAGCAGACAGCTTTCAACCATGAATCCTCTTAATACCCATAAGGTATTGCATGCCATTGCATCTAAGGGAGAAGGAGACTGACGTGGTAAGCCCAAGCGTCTGAGGTTTAGAGAAGCACAACAAAGTGGAGAATTAACAGAGTGGAAACATAATAAACAGTTGTTTCACTGCAGCACAACTTAGGGTAATTCCCGCAGGAAGAGAAAGGCCAAGAGCAGAGGAATGGCAATGAGACTCGCAGCGGAGGACTCTGCTGCCTTAAGACAGGAAGTCAGGGGTGAGGAGAGCGAATCTGAGAGTCAGAGTTCAGCAATCACTATTAGAAAGGGGGTAAAGTGTCTCTGGCTTTTAACAGCCTTTCAGCATTTCTGCCTTAAAGGTGATGTTACAAACATATTTCCCTGCTGAATCAGATAAGGCATCTGTCAGAGGCAGAATTGGTAGTTTTGTTGTCATGTCCTAAAGCACTTGTATGAGATCTCTAAGAGGTTGTTATATTGCTTGCTAAAAGTAACGGGATCAAACTGCATAGGCTGCTAGCATTCTCAGCTTCTTTGCTCAAATGGGTGTATTTATCAGAGATGTAAGACACACATCCTATAAAACCAAGGGCACCAGAGAAATTCCTCACATGATCACCGCAGCCCCATAACTGTCTGTGACAAAAATGGAGGCTGTGCCGTATGTCAGTTATATGGAGCAATAACCAACTTAAAGAAGTGTGGTAATAGAGCCATTTACCTGATCCTGAAAAATGAGGAGAGAGAGAGAGAAAGGACCCCCCCCCCCCCATCCCAACCAACAAACAAACAGCTGCAGAAGCACACAAACAAATGTTTAAAGTTAGTGATTTTTGTTGTTTTTAAATGTGTAATTTTGCAAATGTAGGTTTCAATTATTGTGATATATCAGCAATGTGATTTAAAAAAAGTATAATCTTAAAATGAAATATTATTATATAATATTATTATTATAATATTGTATTTTAAGACAATGCAACGATTGTAATGAAAGATACTGGACGGGAAATACCACTTTTTTTTTGTCAATTATTGATGTTGGCTGAGATGTTTGTAACTAAACTTCTATTTGACTGTTGCATCGTGTGGCTTTAGTGTAAAGGTGTTTCATAATGTGATGTCCGGTTTGATGTCTTTCTTTTGCATTATTTCTTTTTTCCTGTGCACCTGTCTACTAAGTGTGTATCACTATGAAAGGGATGTGAATGAAAATTATTATATAAAAGAGAATGCTAATAAAACATGTAATGAAGACATGAATCTTACAATGAAACAATTAATTACATACCTAACATACACTGTGCTCTGCTTATTTTACGACATACAAAATCATCAAGTCATCACATATTAACGCGCCGTGGAGTACGCTATATATGTACAGTAAAGTATGTAAAGTAAGATGTTGAATTTCCAACCATTGACGTAACTTCTTGTCATGATGTATTAAATGTTTGTGTGTCGATGTCGCAGTTTGTTTTGTGATTGTTGTTGTCATCGCGGTGGCCGTTCTCGTCACACGTAAATGCACATAAGCTCAGCACATTGACTTGTGTTATTGAAATTGTTAGAGACTGCTGAGGCAGGGAGGCGAACATACAGTCGCTTAGCTCGTTGTGTTTCTTTCTACTTTTGACAGGCAGCATGGACGTGCTGAGTAATGGGATCTCAATAAACTACAACAGCTCACGAAGATTGATAAAAAAGTGGAGTTGTTGATTGCTGTTAAATATGTTGTGGAAAAAGCCAATCACCAATGGCAGCTTAGTAATTAATGTGTACAAAGGAGAATAATTTAACATTGAAAAAACAAACTTCCCTATTCCAGAGAAGTGCTATTTTGTTTCCATCATTTTTGCTCATGGCCATAGAGGACAATTCTATAATAGTACAAGCTGGGAGAGCATGTGCATGGGCATGTCGTCCAGGAGGCAGACAGGATTACGCTCTGAAATCCTCTGAAACGGGAGCAAGCGGGGGCCACTTGAGGCAGGGCAATTGGGCAGACTGTGAAGCAGGTCTCCAGTTGAAATTTGCTTATTTATGTAATCATGCAAGAAATATCTATTCTTTTGCTTGTGAAAGCATCTAAGATGGGAAATCCAAGCTTGTGTTCTTCTCTGATTCAGGATCAAAATAACAGTATAACTGCTCCCCCTGGTGTGCTTATCACTGCATTGCCTGGGAGGATAATCGGTGGTGTAATTAGTATGCACCCTCAGGTCAAAGTACTGACTTGGTAGGAGTGCGTCTTCACATAATGCTGCCGCTCCGTAGCCTTTCTCTCACCTCTCCTGGCAGCTAGAAAACACTGCACCATATTCCAGCACATAACAGAATAAAAAAGAGAAAATAAATATTCAAAACACAACTTCAATGCTCAATTGAGACATTTGATATCTCATCCAAAATGTGATAGTATTGTCTCTCAAGCTTATTTCTAAGTATTCTAAGTATGAGTGTAAAACCTTGATGTTGACAAATGTATATGATGTCAGATGATCCTAAATAAAAAGCTACATGGAGCAACTTGCTTTCTTTCCCTCGCCTTCGCACACACACACAGTACATACACACTGTACACACCCACACGTACACAAACGTTTAAAGACAAAATGTACTCCTCATAATTCAGTAAGCTCATAAATCACAGCAGGTTAATGCTGCACAAAAAACCCTTCAACATCCTCTTAGTGTTAAATCATCACTTTGTGGAGGGAGTGGGAGAAAAGACAGGAAAAGAGGACAAGGCAAGCAGAAGAGATAGTGCTGTACTTTTTCCAAGTATGAAGTCTGGGAGTGTGTAGATCTAGCCCTTCAGTCAAATATGTTGCCATGCAAGGGATTAGAGGTCTGTGAAGCACTAGGTCTTGACCTGCAAGCCTTGGAGCCTGGCTGTAACCTGACCCAATACCAGGTGTATGCCTGTGGGTCAAAGGGTTGGGAAACCATGCAACAAAAGACAGTGCCTCAATAAAACCCTCACTGCTCCAATTAACCATTTTAAAACTTGTATTCGAGCAAGCTCCTGCAGTGTACAAGCATGGCTTTTGCAATGTGCGGTGAAAAGCCTCATATTTCCTTAATTATAGAAGCCCACACAAATGTCAACTAAATGAAATGTGTAGTGTGTATATCCTAATAGAGAGAATGTTAATGGCATGCTTACTCCCTGCACCCGCCCGGCTTTGCTTTTACTTTCAAAATAATTTACTGCGCCTTTAAAGCACCCTGTCATCTGCAGCCAGAGACCCATAACTGTCATGTGAGTCGATCATTTACCCAGCGATCTCCTAAGTGTTACGTGTTAATGGGTGGAAGCTGTGGAAAACATAGGGAAATAACTAACACCTACAGAACCAACAGATCATCTCTGTAGAAAGGAAAGCTGTATCATTTCATAACACATTCAGGACTGCAGCGGTTAATCAAGCTACCTGCCAAAAAAACTGCCATATCTCAAGAGCATGTCAGAGGAGAAGACTTTAAGTATGCTCATATGGGACTGTATAACTGAGTGGGATTCTTCTTTCACTTACATTAGATGTTGACACCAGGGAATTGGGAACATTGTATTATGTGGTGACAAGGTTAATGTAATGTAATGTAGGCCTCTAATATTTGGTGATTATTGGTGGCCATGCAGGATACCTGCTGTTGTAGTTCTTATATTTGAAAATTAAATATAAATAATATACACACACACACACAATTACATTCTGAACTATTTCCAGACATGAACGTGAGCACTTCTTTTCTTTTTGAAGTAATTATCGTCCTGATTATTTCTATATTTATTAGGCATTCCAGGCTGGGTTGACCTACTGGCTGCAATTGACTACACTTGAACAGGCCTATAACTGGCTGGCCTCAGAGGGTTATTAATTGCTCCAGCATGCCCTTGCACAATGTGTTTGGATAGGTGTTTCTTGTAGCTAACAAAAAAGCCTTTGTATTGCTTCACTTTAGTCTGTGACTCAATTAGGGAAGGAAATGAGAGTAAATACAAAAAGCCATTGTCTTTCTTCCAGTCACAGCTTGAGCTGAAGATGTTACGTAACTTTACAGTATCTTGTCTGTTATATGTATTATAATTTATAGCTGTAATGAAGGAGAAGGTCATGGCGATGGTTCAAAGCTGGTGATACAAAAGGTAAGTGGGTAGCATTGTTGATACAACTCCTGCTGCACTAAATTAATCTCTTTCTTTGTGTAGATTCCTAGAGTCATTAAACACATGCCTTGAAGGGCAATTCAACATTGAATTGAAGAGCATGTGAACATCATGTAGATGCAAAATAACGATGGTAAAGAGCTGCAACTAATTATTATTTTCATTATCATTAACATAATGGTGAACAATGTCCATCATAATTTACTAAACCCAAATTGGCATTTTTAAAATTGCTTATGTTTGTCTCACCAACAGACCAAAACCGCCAAATATTAATGTTACCATCACATAAGGCAAAAGCTGCTTATCAGAGATGCATCAATACTGATAGTGACAATTGATGTTGGTCTCTTGCTGTATATAGTATGTATCGGTGACAATATGTCGATCTGTTTTCACATACCATTATTATAATAAAAAAACAATTCAGTAAATTAATGTTTTCAGTTAAGAAAGTAATGTTTAAGTCCAGCCTGATGTTGCCTTTCACATAAAGCACGATCCCAGTAACTTGCACACCAGCTTATTGACTGAGCACTGGTATCAGAAGGGTTCTTGGCATCGGCCGATAACCAAAGTCAGGTATCAGCATCAGGACTGAAAGAGTCCGATCGGTGCATTCCTACTGCAAATCCACACATTTAAACAGCTGGAAACAGTATTTATTTTGGCATTTTTTATTTAAAATTCAAATTAACTGATTTATTTTCAGTTTATCGACTTATCAATTAATTAACTCAGTTTAGTTTATATTTCCTGATACAATCCAACAACATGACAACATAATTTAATTATATAAAGAACAGAGAGAGTTCTGTCAACATACAGCTGTATTACTACATCAAAATCATGAAAACAGCCTTTCAGACAGTTTCCTTTGTAACGCTGCGTTCACAGTCGTCTTTGTCTGTCTCTTTCACCTCTGTGTGTCTCTCCCTGTCCAGCTCTTCTCATTCACTCTGCTCGTCTTGGAAAGGGGCTTCCTAGTGAGGCGAATTCCAGTGTGAACTTGCCAAGTGACCCATGACCATGGGCGGACAAGGTTACCAGTCATAACTTTTACAGCCGTTTCTGCCTCCATACGAGTCTCTGTGTCGTCCTGCCTGAAATAGTAAGTCGGATACTGTCTGTAATGAAAAGCGTAGGACTGAGAGGCTCCGGACAAACCTGCTGTTCTGATGCCCTCCAGGCTCAAGCTGACAAAAACATCAAGACAATGACAGCAAAGTATGAGAGGTGAACAAAACCCCAAAGGATGTTAGAGAGAGAGGAGAGCAAAAGGTGACAGAGCAGGAGATCTACACGCTAGAAAACAGTGCAATTTAGCAACCGTATGATTCCTTTGTCTTGTACAGTGCGTCAGAACTAATAACTGCTAGCTGATGTAGAGCTTCTTCTTTTTTTTAATTTTAGATATGGACCCTTTTACATGGGAATACGATATAAATTAAACACTGTACACAGTACTGTACGTCTTAAATGTGCAGGAGCAGATTTATACAGTAAACACATTGTGTTTATTATGTGAGATTTAATACATCATATAAACACATAACATGTTGATTCAAATAAACATGCTAGCTCTCCAGATAGATCAGGATTATGTATTTTATAGGTGGAAAAAAAGATGCCACAAACCACTGCTGTAAATTTACAGTTTTGAGATCAATGTGGAACTAATTCTATGTGATATATATTAGATTATGTAATACAGGCCTGCAAATCATTTGGTGGCCATTAAAGCCATTACAATGGCATCCAATAATTGTGTTAATGGCTGCATAACAATTACTAAGTATTACTAAGCAAAAGGAAATACGCAATCTAATTGTCACTACTGCTATAAACAGTTGCCTGTGAGGGCATAGTGATGCTACTACATCTTCTCATTTTACTGAAACAAATCTCAATGTCTCTCACAAGAGAAGACATTCCATTTTGTTTACAAACAGAAAGAAATGATCCAGCACGACAAAGAGATGTCCCTTGTTGACGTGTACTGTAGTCTAAAGTCTTTCTTTGACTAACACAAAGTGACAGCATGGTCAGTAAAGGATGATGTGATTTTCAGTCATGCAGGACAGTACACAATGTGCTCGAGATATAGTCCAGTAAAATAACCCCATCTAATGCAATAAATTATGTTTTAAGATATTATGGAAACATGGGACATATAGTATGTCAGAAATGCTGAACATGGGGTGCATCACAGTGTTATGACTTATTGTGATTTAAATCTCATCTCAGCATTACAAGTAAATGGTCATTGGAACGTTTGACCAGGCACGATTCTTCCAGTGTTACTTTTTACGAGTTCACAGCAGTAGATAAGTCATAAGGAGGAGTTCAATATACTCTTCTTTTTTCTTTTTTTCCAAACAACAGCTTTAAGCTTATATGCTTTTGTGTTATATACCTATTGGTTGTGTTGCTTTGCAAAACTAAATGTGAAAACATTACAATAGCTCCAAGTCTATGTATGTTAACATAGCCTTATAGATTTTGTGCTGTCAGCCAAACAATAGACAGGGCAGAGGGGAATTGCTGTCTCCCACTTTTAACTAAAGTACCAGCCAGTGTGAGACATTCTACAAACACTATCTTCAACTATCAGGTACAGTAAATGGTTAAAGGCAATTACCATATGGTCGGATTGTGACTATCTGAGCACGCACAGAAGAAGCACAGCAAACAAGTACGTGAGCAGTATCCTTACTCACTGCCTGTGAGGCAGGAAAAGCAAGAAGTACTGAACAATGTTATGTAGCATAGACAGAAATATGTTTAGGTCTGAATATGTACAATTGAGAATACTAAACATTTTGTAGAAAGTATTTTGATTGATTCTTGCCTTTTCACTGTGCAGAAACCCTTTTTAGGAGATCGTCAAACCAGATGGCACACATTTATTTTCTCATTCATGCTTCTCATCTGCTGGTAGAAAAAGGCTGTAAAAAGGTAACAGGGCTGGAACAACATTATTTTCTTCCTCCTTTGTTATTATCTGCAACGTTGGCTTCGGGTCACACAGTATGGCCCAATATGTATACTCTGGGTAAAGGTGTGCCAGAGAAAGGAACTGTGTTACATACAACATGTTAATGCCTCAGTCACATTATAGAACTGTTTTACTGTCTCAATGGTTTCAGAAACCAACATGTCTTACAGTAAGAGTTAAACTGGACAGATAAAGCCAGTGAACAAGCTGTACAAAAAGACCAAGAGTTGTAATATTCTTCTTAACCATCAACATTACGCAAACAGCTGCAATGGTAACTTTGTATATCTTGTTATTTAATCCAAAACAAATATATACATGTATTACAGCGAACTTGGAGAAACATAAAATAAGAAGAAAAACAAGAGACAATAAAAATGTAGCCCCACCAAATCATGCAGTACTTATTTCTCTCTGGCGTTTTTGTTTGTCTATAAAGATTGCATCAAGGGGGAGACAGAGGACCAAAAGGGAACAGGTTTTTTTAAAGAATCATAAGAAGACTGAACAGAGCAATGTTAAGGAGGAAAGCATGCATGAATGGCAGCCGGTGCAGGGATGGCATAGTGTGTGCGTGTGTGTGTGTGTGTGTGTGTGTGTGTGTGTGTGTGTGTTCATGAGTATGAGCTCCCACTCCCCCGGGGTGCACCCTGTCAGAGAGATCATAATAAACTGTCATCTGTACAGCCAGGGGCTAAAGTTCCATGCTGGTGCTGAGACCACAGGAAGACTGAAACACTAACTGATGCCTTAGAAGGTTTCTGTACTGTGAACACACCGGCCTGAAGATAAGTGTGAACATTTTCTGTTCTCTCTCTCTTATATTAACCTCATACATTGGCATGTTTATATACAAATATTATATAATCCAAACAAATGCTGCTGGATTCAGCATGTGAGGCTACGACCTGCTATGCTCTTGCAGTTCATAAAGGTCGCAGAGAGGTGCTCCGGGTTGGTTGTGGGTGCAGGAAGGGCAGGACGTTGACACTGGAGGGGAGAGTTTGTATCCTGTGTGTGAATAGGTTCAGCCAACGAAAGCTCTTATAAAGAAGAGGGGAAGTAAACACGTTGTATCTGGTGTTTTAAGTGCATTTTTTTAGTATCTAAGAAAGACGCCCATCTGTCCGTAACCTTAACCAAGTGCTTAAACACAACCATAAAATATATAATCTAATAAATATACTTTAGTTGCTAAGAGCGTATTTCATGCTCATTCCAGTAGATATCTCCAGAACCCAAGATGTCTTTGACATAAAGTCAAAACTGATGATTAATGTTTTGAACTAAAGGTCTGGCCAGAACTTACACTTGGCACCATGTAAGCATATTCGTAGCATATAAATGTAATTTATATAACAGAAACAAAAATGGAACATTATTATCTTAATAAAGTTGTGTTTAATTTTAAGGTTGCGCTGCGTAACCACGTGACCCTATGAGGGTCACTTAGAATTACTAAACTTGACCTTTCAGTCACACACGCCCTAAAGTGTGACGCTGAGTATGTTTGTATTACCGCAGTCATATAAGCTTTGAAGTAAAACACACAACATTTACATGGATCTAGTGAGGCCGACATATGAGCTGTCATGGCCCACCCACTTTCACTCTTTAACAAAAACTAGGAATGCCACTTGCCAGCATGGGGGTCAATTGCACATGCTCAGTCAGTGCAGTATCATGTGAGGAATTCTTCACCAACCAGCTCCCAATTTCACGGCAAATTTCCACCACGGACTACATCTGTTTGGGGAATGTAAAGTGAAGCGGCAGGGGGCAGTTCTCCTGGATTAAGTCTGCTCATCAGTTTATCATTCATCAGACAGCGGGAGTTTCAGTACAGAAGAAAAGGGGAGGGAGGGAAAATCCCTAATTTTCTACAGCCATACCTTCCTTTGTACTTCAGGATTAACGACAGGGCTGAGAGAACCTGATGAGTGTAAAGCTTCAGAGGAGAGCTGGGTGAAAGAAAGTCAGATCAGAACAGAGATACCATTAGAGAATCTCATAAATCAAGGGTGCTTATGGCGGGGGAATACGCTCTTAAAGACCATCTGGACTCTCCAACCGTAACATTTATTTTGAGCTGTCTCCGTTGGGATTATGCTTTTAAGGACAGACTTTTCTTCAGTTTTACCACACTTAAGGAGGCTCAATTTATGTTGTCTTCACTTAGTCCATTTTTCGGTCAGTGATTAATAAAAAATTGTCATGTTTTAGCTCAACACACAAACCCCACAACAATTCAACGGCATGGGGCTAGACAGCAGCAACCATGTGCAGAGTAAAAAAACAAAAAAAAACATGTGGGAATCTTGTAGTAGCTACGCAATCTACTGTATGCAGTTGTGAGATGACAACCCAAAAAAAGCTGGTGTCACCCGTTCTCCATGAACATCAAGTTAGTCTGAGTGACACCCAGGCTTCGCAGAAAGATAAGTGTGATTCTCTGAGGCCTTCACAGGCCTGCCAACTTCCTGCAGACACCTCTTCCTTTCTGCACTTCCTGATGTTATCATAATCCAGGACCCGGCGTGGACCTTTGTGGCTCATGGCCTCGTCTTCCGCTAGCACACGTGTGCGTCACATTATCTGCTGAGAGGCCAGACTTCACATCCTGTCAGGTGGGGGAGGAGTTGTACAGCAATGTCGGGAACAGGAAAAGGAAGTGGACACAACCAGGATTAGGTGAGAGAATGGAAGGAACAGAGTACAATATCTATCCCCCCGTCTCCCTTCAATAATTTATAAACAACCGTGTCATATTTTCAAAACTGCAAAAAACTGGTTTTGTGCTATGAGCATGGTTAAAAGCATGTCTCTGGAATCAAACTGAATGACCCCGTGGCAAAGAGTTTCAGCATTCCTTGGCATGCACACCAGTGGCAGCCTACTGCTCGAGTCTGGCATAGCTTGTTCTTAAGTGCAATAGGTTGAGCAGTTAAAAATGTAAAATATAAAGATATGTTTCCTTGTGTTTTGTGTGTTTGCACATGTGCGCATGTCGGCCCACCACTTGACTATACTGTGAGTGAAAGTCAAGCCATGAGCTTGGTCTGGCTCTGCACACTTAACTGGGCTTGGAGCTCTTATTTCAATGGATGCCTAAGTAGAGTTTGACTTTGAAGGCTTTGATCCGGAGGCAATGCTTTGGCATTTGACTTCTAGCTAAAAAAAAAAAAAGCACTGTGTCAGACCTCTGGGGTCACTGGGATCACTTATTGCGGCTGAAAATAACCAGTGGCAAGCCACGATTTGGGGAATCTAAAAGAGGGCTGACATTAGCAGGTGCCCTGAGGTGGAATAGAGACAGCTACAGAGCAGGTCACTGACCTTGGACCACAGAGAACTCCTTTTTCTTTTTCTATCTTTTTTTTTTTTTAATCCCAGGGCCTGGTTTCACTTAACGAAAGGTTCTTCAGCTGAAACTGGTGAACAACAGCGTTACTGCACCGAATGTCTAAACCACTGCAAGATAGAGCAACATTTACTAAAACACAACAAGGTCCCATTTTTAGAAATTTATTGTGCCTTTATGTCAAGTACCTTTGTAAAGGCCATCATGAGAAGTACTTTTCTTGTGACTGGCCATTTTAAAATGATAGGGAAGTTAACATAAAATGTGAAATATCATTGTTTGATAATGAGCAGTACCAATACATCTTTAAGTAGCTGTGTTGCAAAACACAGTGTCTAACTTTCCTTCTTTCATCCTCTTCTTTAATAAACAGACTGGTGCTTCATCGTGCCGGAGATTTCACACTAAGAAACAGTCATCATATGTTCAATCAGATGTTTACTCCTCATATATTTTTGACCACAGAGTTAATATGTATGACAGCCTCATATTTTATTTTGATAACCAACATTCTGGGCTTACATGCAAATGTAGCACTGGCCCATTTTATTTCTCATTAAGTGACTTTAATTAAAACTATTTGCAAGAAGTAATTGTTTGAAGAAGTAACTATATACCTGATTGATAAATAAAGTCCTTGTGAATAAGGCCTATCAAATGAAATACCACCACAAAATTACCAAAAGCATCTTGAAACACCACTTGAGTCACAGGACAACATTTTCACAAACCTGACAATATTGTGCTGATGACAACTTGTGTTTCACTGCAAAGAATGGCAACATTGGGGGTCTTGGACGTGTATTATGTCACATGCTCTGTATTACTGGACATTTCATATCTTAAAAGACTGAATCCATATTGTGTTCTCATTTTTAAGAACAATATACTATATGTTAGGTATGTTACCTGCATTATATGGGGGCGCCAGCTGCGGCACTACGGGCATGTGGCACGATTCCCTGAGGCTGACCCGGCCCACAGGATTCTCCCTTTGAGAGACCCTGTTGGGTGGAGGAGACCTAGGGGTCGCCCATGTGCCTCGTCAGGTTGATCGTTACTTCGGTGGGATGGGGCAGGGACGAGTGTCCGCCTGCTGGATGGCCATACGGAGACCCCTGGAGTACCGTCGGAAGGTGGACGCAGCAACGCGCTGCCTTGGCGCAGGCCCCCATACCTGACCTGACCTGATACTATATGATGGGCAGTGTGATTGCCTGAAAAGCTATCTTTTTTGAAAAACCACAATGACTATCTGATCTATAATATCATTCATTGAGGTTATGTGTTTTAGTTCCCAAAGGGAAGTTGAGAGCTTTTGCAGCACCAGGGCATGAACATGCCTCCTGCGGTTCAGCCTGTCTGACTGCTTTCTCTGTCACTTTAAAATAAAAAACTAAACAACTATGTTTACAAGTGAATCTCATGACATAATGCCACAGAGTATCAACCCACAGTCAAGAAGGAGTGACGATTTCAAGCTATTGTATTCATGCATGTAAAAAGAAAAAGTCTATCTTTAGAAATGTATTGCTTAATGCTAAAACCTCATTTGTACACGTCATACCTGTTCTTTATATTAACTAGGAATTATTCAGCCGACAACTGTCCTATATTTGCTATAATTGTTGACCATTAAATTGCCATTGGTTGTCAAGACAGCTATTTATACATGTACTTGCAATTTAGATTAAAATGGCAATGAATTTTGATATACATAGTCCTAAATTCACATAAAATCTCTTAAAACTGCTTTAGATGCCATGGTACCAAGACGATGAATCATGCATTTAATTGATAAATTCCTTACTTTCCCCTTTATCCATTTTTATTCGTAACATGTGAATGAAGCATTCTTGTGCACTCTGAGACGAAAATAACCGCGTAAGAAAGACATTTTCTGAGCACATGCTCCCAGGAGGACGGGCCCATTTCATTTGAATGACCCCACAGCCTTTTCTCTTTTGCCACCATCAGGACAATCCTACAATAGTGGAGTTTAAGAACGTTGTTTGCTTAGTCGACCACTTTTGTGTTGAAAGGTGTAATGAACATTGCAGGCTGCTGGAAAGATTTTACACTTTAAGTCTTGTTAATCCCTAAACCACACACTAGCCCTGACTCAGCTGCTACTCACCCAAGCAAGTATGGCGTCCTAATAATGGCAATAATGGTGCCAATGGAGCTCTTGGTGCTCCATTACAAAGACTCCCACTTTCATTAGCTTTGCAGCCAGAAAAGGGAGACGTCTGCATAAATACTAACCAGTGTGATTCAGGGTGTCAACTAGCTATTATTTTCATAATGTTTTTGTAGTTTATTATTTAGACAGATGTATTGTATGTTGATAAATGATCTAACTATAAAGTCTGTCTGTCCTTGGCACATCTCAAGAACCTCTTATCTGACCTCACACTTGGCTGGTGTATTGTTCAATATGAATACACTTTAAATAAACAGTGCCCAGTGTAGAAGCAGGCACTCGTATGTTAATGTAGGCCTACAGCTTACTGCATACTCTATGACTAAGTACTGCATACTGCCAATTCAATTAACAATTAATTATGATTTTACCAGTAGACTGTTCACACCATATGCTTAAACGATGCTTTCAAAGCACCCGTAGTGACTCATCTCCAAAAATGACCACAACAAATTGTACCTAACCTATAAGTCCTGAGAAGCCACGGTCACATCTTCAAATGGCTTGTTTTGTACCAACAGTAAAAAAAAATCCAACGGTGTACAATTTACAGTTCCTTGAACCAAAACACAAAGTTTGTACAAATATTCAACCAGAGACAAGCTGCATATTTACTTGGCAACGGCTAAAAATAATATTTGTTTGGCTATTTTGTTAGAGCCCATGAATATGTTTTGAAATTCTACTTAATATGTTGTTTATTAACCATTCACAATAAAAAGAACAAAGAAAGTCACCCTGTTACAATAATCTAAGAAAACTCAAAAGCGAGGACACATAAAAAAACATCTGAAAGCCTTAATCTTTGTGTGTTCCATTAAGACAGGAATGTTTGAAGAAAGATTACACACAAATGCTGCTTTTCATTGTCAATGGTCTATTAAAAGTCTTACTGTAGAGTGGAGAGAGAAAAAACGTGACAGGGTGAGTGAGGTGGAATTTGAAGGAACAGAGTGCAGACGGGGAAAGGAGAGACAGATCTATACATGTCAGGAAATAAGGTAGAAAAGGTTATTTACTTGACATTGATCTGTTGTAGCGGCAGCAGAGCTTGCCCTGTTTCTCTTTTGTTAACCTTTAAGCCTGAGTATACTCACAAATGACGGGGGAGTCAACTAACAGCAGTAAATTATGGATCGAAGGAGTTCACACTCCCTCTGTCAATGACCACCTATATGTTTAAAGCCATGAAACGTAAACATAAAATGTAAACATCAATTCGGATAATAACGACATTTTCCGATGAGCAATGCCAGTTGTGACACATAACAATTACTTCACTAATTCTGGATATGCTATTATTTGCAGTACATGTGTATGTGCGATATCGTGTGTTTACTACTAACCAGATACTGACTAAACATGACAACCATTTTCTAAATCTATTTTTTTCAACTAATCTTACAAGCATTCAACACTTCCCGTGGTTATTTCACAATAAAGGCTGATCACTGCCATCACATTAAAATGTGGTAACATGCACAGGAAGTGATGAGTTTGTACAAACATCAACGTCTGTCAGACTTAATGAAAGGAGCACAAAGGAAAACAACAGGCCTCCTGCAGTGTTAACGCTGGTAGATAGTGTTCATAAGGACTAAGAGAACACAAAGGATTGTTGTTTCACCAGATCTGAATGAATTTCATGGAAACACCATTGTGTTAATCTGGTGAATGTGGATACAATGATGTTAATCAAGACTAATCAATCAGGAACCACAGTGGCACCTAGTTGACCTGTACTGTGAGGTAGTATTGTTCAATTTTAAATATATGTGTTTAGTGTAAAAGTATTCAAGGTGTGCTGTAGAATGACGGGAACGACTGAGGGCAGCATCATGGAAAAGGGCTATTTAGACATACAGGTGCAAAATCTAACAATCTGTCAAAATGGTAAAGTAAGCGAACTTGTAAACTAATAACAATTTAGTTAAAAGGACATTCACCGCAGGCAGAAGGGTCATGCCACACTCTTGCGCTGCACATCAGCAGTGCCTGGCCCACGCCCAGTGAGCACTTCTACACATCCATCATGTCTCTTTTTTAGTCCATGAAGATGGCACAGACCTGATGCACTGAATGAGGAACTATTTGTTCTTCCATATGTCAGTACTTGTAATCGGTTTCTAAGGATCCTGCCAAATGTTGCCCTTTGCCAACAAGGGCCACATGTTTCCACAAAGGAAAGTCTGGCAAATGGTGCGCTGATGATTTTCTCATTTGAGCTTCAGTGGGAAAAATCCTAATACCACTCAAGTCAAGTCAAGTACAAGCATTGTATTGTTTCTCCCTACTTTGTTTCCTCCGTTATTCCTGTTTCTTATTTAGACAAGCTTAAATCACAAAGAATACAAATAAGCGTCCATGACCTCGACCTAAACAATGTAAACACAAATGTACAATACAAGATAAAAAGCTTTTACTCTCTTTTGTTCTGTCTGCAGTAGAGGCCCACTCACCTTAGGCCATGCTGTGTCTGACTGCTGACACCAACAACCTCACACGCCCCTCTACTGACACTGCTATGGCATTGTAATTTCAAGATTTCTTCATAGGTCTCTCTAACTGACTGAAACTTAGCCAGTCTCACTGAGTTGGCAGGGCTGCTAAATAAACATGCATTGGTTGCTCAGGTTCACAACCTTTCCACAAGGCACAACCATGTGCTCTAATGGAAACATTCAATGTTTCGCTAAAAGCTGTTTTCTTTTCCCCCCTTTGTCACACTCCTGAATGTCATTTAGGTAAGACAAAAATGGCTGCATACAGATTTCCGATGTAGGTAAACATTTATGGTAAGCTATAAATACTTGAGCAAATACATGCTTTGCTTTGCCACAAGGGTCATGCAGCCCTATTAAAAAAAAGAAGAAAACAATATACATATTGTAATGTACCTATACAGGTGCATGTGGAGGCACTTCTCAGAAATCAGTCCATTGTGTATTCTGGTGACTCATTTTCACAGAGGAAGTCGACCCGTGGGGTGAGTTGACCCTAAAAGAGCCAGGAAATTTGTTTTTTCCTCCTGAACTTGGCTATATCTCACTTTCTAGAGGTGCCTGTCCCACTCACTCACTCTCAAGGACCAAGCCAATCTCCCTTTGTAAATAGAACTATGTTTTATAATTCCCCCTCTCTCTCAGATGACCATATCAATAATGCAGAGGGACCGCATCTGCCCAGAGCCATGAGATTATTTCTCTGATTTGGGCTGACAGTTATGGTAATAGTTTGGCAAACAATCTACTCTAGCAACAATGACCACAGATTACAGCTGTTTTCAGATCAAAGAGACTGCAGAGAGACCCATGATTGATTGCTCACCAAGAGACAGAGTCAGGCAGTTTAGCCTTCCACATCTCACTTTTGCCTCTCTTGTGTGATAATGGGAAAAAAAAATGCTTTATTTCTAATCTTCCTGGAAATTCTGGTATATTTGAGATACCAGAGGGCCCACTTAAGTACTTAAACATCGTAATACTTAACAGGTGCAATACTGGTTTTGTTCATGACTAAACTGTAAATAGTAAATGTCAGAAAGATTTACAAATACCACAATCATTACTTGATCAATTGCCAAATTTAATTATATCGGAAAAGGCGCTAGCTTGCTAAGTGTAGGAACAGCAAAGAAAACTACCCTCATCAGAGCCGTGTAGCTAAAGTAAACCTCAAACACTGTCAGTTTACATCCAATTTCTTGCAACAGATGTTTCTATATCTGCTGACACAACAGTATAGCCGACATATTATCCAAAAAAGCAACACTCATTGGTTCGCTATCAGCTGTTGATAAGCATTTAAATATCTTGTTAATATAACACAGGAGGCCATTAGTTATTTTGTATTCAACACATTAAAACACTATCAACAAAGGAGATATTGCCACACAGTTTTAATCCAATATGCATTGCTTTTGCGAGATAATAATATGAGGAGTTGATTTTAACTACTCTTACATTGTACAAGCTAGTATGACTTTTTTAAACAGATTTTCTTACATGCTACATCTGTAAATGGTAGGAAGGCTAACTGTGATAGCATGCCAAAGGCACGATTGTGTTGCATGAGAAAGACATGGGCAGAATATGAGACTGATAACTAATATCAGTTGATAAGAGTGGAACAACATCTGGATTCCCATCAGATGCCTAGCTGAGGCAAACGACAAACAAACCATCTGAAATGACAAAAGCTGTTTTCACCGGCACTTTTTATTAACCTTATAATACAGTATGCACTGCTGTTCACAGTTTTATCTCTCCTTTCTTTCTGTCTGTCTTTCTTTCTTACTTTCTTTCTTTCTGTCTCCACCAACATGTTGGATGCAGATGTTACCGGTTAGTCCTCGTCTGTGTTTATATCCTCTCCGGTGTTATACAGCGTATAGCACTTGAAAAAAACATAAAATACAAGTTAGCCTGAGGATAATTATTCTGAGGGGGAAATAAACATGACCAACATTTTTGGGGGGATTTAGAAAGTACTCATGCATTCACTGTACAAAGGATATTATAAAATATTTACAGCACAGCCCCTTATATGTAAAATATCACAGTAAAACAGACACAGTTGCTTCCTGCACATCACTGTTTAATAGTATGACGAGTTTGTATCTAAATACCTTAGATATCCAACAATGAAGCTCATTATATATTAATGAGACAAAAGCTGTAACACCAATTGGCTAATATAAATTTACATATTTATTAAAAAAGGAGACATTTGTGATTAATGGCATCAAGCCATGTCACATGTGGATGAGGATAAAAATCCTGGATTCTTGATCGGATAGAACGCTAATCAGTCGGCCAGTCTTCCAACCCTGTTCTCTACAAATGTAACAATAACTGTCTATGTAGTGTTATACACATTTAGAACCAATTATGTGCACTACACAAAAATATTTTGGCACATTGTTTATTATATAAATATGACACAATTTGAGACTACCTGAGATGGCTGTGTAAATAATACACTAATTACAGTAGGCTGTCTTGAACTGTAAAATACTGTTTGGAAATACTGGCGTGTCTAGCATTGATTCAAAAAGAGAAAATAAAAAAAGAGAATAAAAAATTGTCCTGACGACAAGGACATTGTCAGATAAGTGGAGAAGGGCAGTCAAAGAGCTATTTAGAGTGACGGTAAATGGCCTTTTTACCATTTCAGTTACCCCTTCCCCCCTTCCCCCGTTTAGGGATGGCATTAGAGACTGCAGACTGACATACATTTTTTATAGCTTCATAAAGTCGTCCAATGACCAGGTCACCCTTCTCATAACTAGAGAGCAGAACGCTTGAAAAAAAGCCATTCATCACCATGAAAGGGCCTGCTTGTCCAAGCGCCTTCAAACATGCACACAGTCTGGCATGAGACGCTCAGCACAAATGCTAACGTACTTCTGCCGCTAATGCCAGATGACCTTCTCACATCTATTAGCAGGCTGGCTGACGCAGAGGGCAGACACGAGCCCCTCTTGTCTCCTGCAAAGATTTCACTGACAAGGAATGGAAAAATATCATGCATAATAATGGCTGTTGCCACCAACAAAGCAATCTTTGCTATTTTTTTTAAACAATACATGGTAATGTCAGGTGAATATTAAATAATCTTTGATTAATTACACGCGCAAAACATCTTTGTCTCCAAATATATTGCCCTGTAAATTAGGCATTATTGTAGAGGTGCAGTTAGAGGTAATATAACAGAATAACATGACATGCTTTTTTAAATGTGTCCCCTTTGATTTGGCAAGCCAGAAGGACCTCCAGTGTAGAATTGGAACGCCCCTCACAGACAAACCATCAGACCACCAAACCCCATTAGTGGGCAATTAGTGACAGCTGGTGGGTTGTCAGCTTGGTAATGGCCTCAAAAGGAGTATCCATGGAATACAAAAACTACCAGCAATGCAACGATATAAACCATGGAGATGAAAGTCAAAACTGAAAGCTTGTTGTGGAGACTCATGTTCATTGATCTCCATCTCCACGTCTATGAAATGCACAATGCTACGTAAATCTGAGTTAATGCCGTTTTTAAAGGCAAGGCTAAGAAAAGAAAAGAAACTGCTTCCAACATTGAGCTTCATGGAAAATGTAAACATATTCAGCTAATCTCATTTCAACCAAAGGTGTGCTATTTTAGTGCTCTACCAGTTCCACCTCTTGCTGGCCTTTCATTTTAAAAGCAAGGGCTAAACTGTGAGAGGCACAAGCGGTGGACGGGCAGAGGAGGAGGAGGAGGAGGGGGTTGAAGTAGTTTAATAATTTATTTAAGAGGGAAAGAAGGCAGCCAAGGGGAACAAATAGTGTTTCTCCCAGAACCAAGCCCTCCTGACCCCGGCCCTGCGTACCTGAAGCCCAAGCCCCATCGCATTAGTGAAAGTCTTATTTGATGGCATTTTAATATTCTGCCTTGATGACTTTTTAGCAACATTTACTTTCTGAGGTCTCGAGCGCTTCCCCCAGAGGAAATGAAAACATGTCAAAACCCATTACCAAAATATCAAATTTAAATACCTCAGCCGTGTTAGCAGTAATACACACAATCCCCACCGCTCAGAGGCAAGGCTCACAAACACTCATCTGCTTGCCGGCTCGTAATGAGTCTGTTTGATGGGTAAGCGATTTGTGGGTCACCGAGCATACGTTACAGATCCAATTTAACCCTTGATTGCTTGTACTCTGGAGGACCTGGGAAAACGTGTTATTGAAATTTAATACCAGATCATTTCTTCTTCCTCCCATGCAGGGACAAAGGTATGCTTACATGACTCCTTCGATGGCCTGTGCAGATGGGGGAGGCAGTGGGAAACGCAACCAAGTAAGGAAAAAGGGAGAGATGAGACAAGAGAGAAAAACAAAGCAAATTTTATGCATGAAGGTAATCTTTGCTTCATATGTAGGTCTTGCTAAACACCAATCCAATTAGCCCCTGAAGGCGCTACACTGAGCACCAAGTCAATTGAGAATGGGGTTTCTATCATGTGATATATCACTTTTATAATAATGTTTATTACTGTTGATTGTCAGTGTTGTCACTCCAAAGAAATTATGACTGATTGAAAAAAAACAGAGACCCCTCTCTAGCCATGTTTTTGGTCAGAGTGCCTGAGACGACAAACATTAAAGGTACCCTGTGCAGATTTTTTTTTTTTTACAAACAAACACTGATGATATTATTCTAACCTAAAGAATTGAGTGTATCCTTAGGGCCAAACGAACATGTTAAATGCGTTTCCTTTCCAAAAAAATTTGCAAACCTGCATTGTTTGCATCCAATGTCTAAATCAGTGAACGGTTTTCTTCTTCACTGATATCTTCTGACACATTGCGACATTTTCTTGTCACACAACCAACAACAACTGTTGTTCAGTGGAATAGCAGGAAGAGGAGGATATATGAATAAATCAGGAAGAATGTAATGAAAACACTCCTCTGTATTTGGGCTTCCCCCTGAAAGTCGATGATTCGAATCATTCGTAGGTGACCCCTCAAGTCGAGCAGTCGTTTCTTTATTCTCCTTTTTAAATAGTCTAGATCTCTGAAGATGTGCTCTGGTAAATAATGTAATCACAAACACATTGGCTGGGGCCCGACTGTGTGGACCTCTGCTATTAAGAAGTGTAAAAAATAGTCTCACTTAATTAGGAAACTTGTTACATCTTTTAATTGAATGACCAAATACGATTTGGATCCATAATTTGAATTCCTATTTGGGTGGAGCCATACTCTATGTCGCCACTAGTGGTCAAAAACTCCTCCGGGTCACGTGGAATACCAAAAGTAAAATGGCTGTTGGGATTAAGCAACTCCTCTCCAAGGACAATAAAATCACGTTCCACTAAACCAATGCAGTGGCATCCCAATGGCTGTATAAGTATTGGTGCGGTACATGAATTCCATAATGCTGTGTGTATGTCATGGTGAATATTTTTCTCAACAAGAGCTGTTCAGAAATACAAAGTTCCTAAATCATCACTGTTTTTGAATTTTATCCAGTATGTATTTTTTACAAAAACACTTTGCTTTCCCTTATTTGAAAAGTGCAATCACATGAAAAAGAAAAGGCAAGTGAATAAGCTAAAACCCACAAGGAAAATCTTTTAGGATTCTTTTGGCAAGCAATGTTGAGTTCAAATTTCATGACAATTAACACGTAGGCAGGTTTTTTTCAGATGATTGGTAGTAAAAGAGAAGAGTCACGTGTCCCGTTAAAAGTATCCTTGTGTAAGAAACATGATGAGTCATTACTAGTCCCTCTGAAAAATATCTTCTGCCAACAACTTAAAATGTAAACTGATACATATCTTTCACCCTCTACTGTTATCTTTTATTTATTTAGTTTCTGCTGAGAAACAGTCAGTAATGTCGAACAACAAATCATGCCACTGATATCTCTATTTGAAATACTTTATATATGTATTTTTTGATGTGCCTTGTCTTGTCTTGTCTTGTGTTTGTGTGTAAAGTGAAAAAAACATTAAAAAACATTTGTCAAAAATAAAATTAAAATAAAATAAAATATCTTCAAAAAAAATTGTAGAGATATTTTCAAATCGTATCATACTTACTCACTTATTAACTACTGCTGTCTGATTCCTTTTTGTTACAATTCATTTGGGGGAATCTGAATAATACTAGAGATCTGAATGGGTTGGTTACTTCCGGGTAAGGAGGCTAATTGAGAGCTCAAGTTTGCAGTCGGCAGGCTGGCATGGCTCATTCACAGTATTTGTCATTAGACCCGGCTGCAGGGAGAGAATAGAGTGCACTACGCCACTCGTGTGTAACCAAGATTTATGCTAATGTCCCCCTGCATATGCTTATTCTACATATCTATATTAAACTTAATAGACTGTTACATTGCTTC
The DNA here is from genome assembly GCF_009769545.1 of Cyclopterus lumpus. Taxonomy (NCBI): domain Eukaryota; kingdom Metazoa; phylum Chordata; class Actinopteri; order Perciformes; family Cyclopteridae; genus Cyclopterus; species Cyclopterus lumpus. The sequence continues at coordinate 12,571,961 of NC_046971.1, read as the reverse complement.
TTAACCTCGGCTTCCATACATGATTAACTTTTCTGATTTCTTTGCAAAATGGCATATAAACACGGGGCAGGGATTTTATCAGCGTGTCAGTGATTTTGTTTCCAGTGGCGGGCCATGGCTCTCATAATCATTTTGATACTTCAGGGACTCCATCAAGAACGCTCGCCTAAGAGGCTACAGTTAACATGTCGCTGTGTACATTTCCCACAAAGCTGAGCAGTAGCCACAACGTGTGTGTTGCTCTATATCTTACCCAGGGAGGTGTCAGTAGGTACAACTACTGGTATAAATTATACAGCATGTTACATGTATCCAGCGTCACTTTATATAAGACTAAATTATCAATTAATCTGGTTAAAAATATAATTTGCATTGATGACACAAAAAAATATTTCATATTTTAAGTGAAATTCATAAATGATTTTATCTAAATATTGGATAAAATGGTTAAATGTAATGTGAAAGGTGTTGCTCATAGAGACAAAACCCCACAGGTAATTAGCACCAACTCTGCAATTCCCGTCAGTTAAACTGAGCATTGTAGCGTCCTTAAAGATATTGTTTTGGTGTTATGGCCTGCAACTTTACTGTTTTGGCACTGCACTCATCTGTGTAATTTACAGCCGCAGCAGACTAACATTGTTTGCTACTTGCACAGCACTAAACAGACAAACAGAGAAAGTAAGCGACTGACTGGTGAACATGCAGCATTTAGCAGCGAATTAGACTGATTTTTCCATCAAACGTTGATGAAGTTTAGTAAAGACCAAACCAGAGGTAAAAGCACCGTGAATAGTAGACTTATATACACACAACTTCAAATAAATGCTAATGTTTATCCTTGGCCATGTAAATAAAGAACTGGTTGCAATCAAGGTTGCCTTATCCTCTGTATAAGGTGATAGGAGTCATGGTGAAAAGTTATCTTTGATGTGTTTCAGTCAAAGAAAGCTTAATGTTATGCTAACTTAATATCGATGATTTTTGGCTACATTAATTTTGAGAAATTCATGAATGAGACAAACAAGTATCAGTTCAGTGTGCTATGCTGTGGAGAAAGCACCAGAAATAGTGTAACAATGTGTCAATCAGCAAGAAGTAAATTATCCTGCAGAAGAAGTTTAGGAGCTCCTATGGACGTTATTTTTAATATGTTTTGGTTTTTCAGCAACTTTCATTAGCCACTGGTATCCATTTTAAATGCTGTGAATCCAAGCTCACTATAGCAAATGTTCTCCACAAAGATGTTTTGGATCTCTCAAGCATACCAAATTGGGTCCCCATATAGGACTAGAAAACCATGATAAATGCCAGACTGTTGTTAAATGTAAAACTGTCAGACAAAAGGGATCTGACTAATTTCCATGTGAGTTTATTTTGGGAGTGTCGTGCTGGTGAGATGACATTTTCCAGAGGTGCAGAGAGGGGTATTCATCACCTGCGCCCATTTGGCATTTTGGTGCCTCGCCCTGTGCCGAAGTTGGAGGAGAGCCGCAGTAGAGATGTGCAACCGGCGAGCCAGCATTGCAATTTTGGTGTCAAGGATGACAATGTTTAGTACTATTCGCCATCTGCCAATTAGACACGCCTGACAGCATTGCTAGTTCAGCAAAACATACAGTTTTAATCAGGCTACAGTGATAATGTCAGTGAGGCAGTCTATAGAGAGATGGGTCATTCATGACATACAGTGGACATGGTTTATTCCAAAAGTACGGTTGCCATTTTCTCAGCACCACAATGCATTTGACTGTTTGGTGCTTTGCAATTCAAAAAGCCAGTAGTGTATGATTCATTTATTAAGAAGGGGGAAAAAGCATTACTTACCTGGTTAATAAACTGGTTTCGCTATTCAAAAACAAACTAAACATTTAACCTTTAGATTGAAACCTTAAAAAAAATTCTACTTTTTTTAGTCAATTTTTTCTAGTCAATTTTCTTTAATGAATACATTTTTGCAGATGACTACTTAGTTATGAGTCTCTTTTTATATGTGAAACTGACAAAAGCAAATTTTAACATTTAGGTTGACTTTCTTTGCGACGTAATTTGTAAAATATAACAGAATATAAGAGTAACTGAGATATTGTTGTGCCTAAAAATGCTCTTCCAGTGTCGGTGGTGTCATACAGTAAGCTGCAGGAAGCCACTTGAGTGGCATGCAAAGCTGACCTGAGCTCCACTTGTCCTAAACAGACCCTGGGCTCTTACTAAACACAACATACACTTTCAACTCCCTTTTCCCACACACTACTCCTTTTGCCACGCTCTTGACTTACAAATTGCTGCTTTAGACTTAGTTTAATTGTAACTGGTTTCTAGAGAGAAGGGAAGAAACATTTAGAAGAAGAAAAAAGCCCACTCAGGACATTCATGTCCCCCATGGAATACAGCAGAGCTGGTCCTTGGCTAACAGTCAGCACATTGTTTCCGCTTGTCCCTCAAAGTACTAACCTCAGCGCTGTCAATAACCTCTCCATCCGTTCTCTAACCTTCCCATCTTTTCAGTCTACTTGGACGACTTCCAAGAACCATGAAAAAAAAGTTAAAATGCCCTGGACATAAGCCCTCAATAGCTCAGCGTAATTCCCTCTTTAGACGTAAGACAAAAATATCAGGGCTCTTTAGCATGCCAATGAGACTGCACAGAGAGCAGGATTCCCAGTGGACAAGTGACAGGAAGAAGGACAAGTCCTTCCTCGGCATGAAGAGGCCCTGTAGAGGAAAGACATTGAGCTAAGGAACCATTTGAAGTGATACACATGCACACAATGCCCCGCAAACTATGCTAATAAACAGATATTGAAACCTATACACTACAACATGTTCAGTACATAATAATATGCTTTATCATATAACATATCTCAGCACCAAAAGTCAAGGTCTCATCTTGTTAACGTTTTAATCACCTGCAGAACATTTACCCTTTGGTTCAGATTTACTATCATCACAGCAAGCTTTTAAAACTCCAATCTCATTGAAAGCAACACAAGCCTTTTTTTTTTTTTTTACTTAAAACCTAAAATACCACTCCACTCAAGCCTTGTACATTCCATCATTCTCACCACGGCAAAGAATTAAAAGAGTAATCCAATGAAATATTAATTAAATTATTGTGGGGTTTTCACTTAAGCGCACCATTTTCATAATTGTTCCATAAATTATATTTTCCAGTACATTTGCTTTGGATGGATAATTAATTTCTGGCTGTACCCTGTTGAATTTGATTTTGTTTATGGAAACTGAAGAATGCACATTTTTTCTAAGAATATGTGTGTTTTACACTTGTGTCACTTCTATTTAAACTTTAACTGCATATTATGCATATTACATTGATAATGAGGATTTTATCCTAACGACAAACATAATATAGTACATGAGAGTTGTAGCTGCATGCTTGAGATGGGTGTTGTGCTTCTAGATATTGACCAATGTGGATTCCTGATAAACCACAATAACAATATAACAAGCTATATGTAACAGTAATACTTTAAGATGCACTGTGTAATGTGTCACTAAACGGTACGAACCCACTGAAAATCGTTGCTCAACTTTGCCCTCATTTGGAACATCCTTTCGGTGAATAGCTGGTGAACATGATGATGCATTTGGAAGATAAAGAGTCATACATAAGAGTTAATAGAAACTCAAACAGGGCTGTAAAAATGTGAGCATTCTAAATGTCTTAAATTAATATTTTCAAAACATCCGCAGATATTCCAGACTGCATTATCTGCATAAGGGAAATTATTAACGCAAACAAACTCAACTCTATAATCTCACTGTGCTCAGTAGTCATGGCAAGCTGACAGTTAACGAGAAGAGACAGAACTGACAGACATCAAACACACATACAAATATGTGTCTTCATACCCACACATAGTTGCTTCCTCCATGGTTGTCCTATGATATTTCTTGCGGCTAAAAAAGGCAGCTCAGTAGCTTCTGAATCTTGTTTAAGTGAAGCCACATTATCATTTCACAAGACAGAAGGCAGCATACACCCAGCTCTGTCCTTTGGTCCCTCTGACTTAAAGTATTCATCAAAAAGCTGTGCTCTCCCATGAGCTTGCTGCCATATGCCGCTGGAAAATGTCACCAGTAAAAGTCATAATAATTCACTGGCTTCAGATCCGCATTTGATATTCCTGTTTTTTCAAATATCGGGACCCACATCTCATACTTTGGAGATGTGCTGGATGTTGCCCAGAAGTGAACAGAAGACAATTGTAACCATTGACCTTTACATCTGAAGGCTGATGCCATATTGCTGTGTCCATGTTACTTTACTCGGTACATTTGGATTGACATGTAGGTCTGACTTTACTATGCATTTGTATTAAGTTATTATTTTGAACGATACTGTCGTAATCGTTTCATCGATATTGTAAACACTTCTTGCCTTTTAAGTAAGAACCCTTTTAAATGTGCTATATATGAGAGTGGGAGCATTTCTAATGGCTTTCAACATGGCTGAGCCGCTGGCAGCTAACGGCCCAGGAGCTGAGAGCGCTAACAGTGTTTACCTCAGGGGTAAGCGGAGGGGGATGGGCGCTAGCTTCTGAGATCACGCCATTATCAGCTGTAACCGTAGAATGAGGACGGAGCACGGCCGTGAGCTAACCCTAAATCAAAATAAGTATGAACAAAATATACTTGCATTGTTGCCGTAGCCCAAGAACGATTACAAAATGTTCATTAATTTACTTCTGCATTGTCTATCATGTATGGCACTTATAATCTGTAATTTACATTATGGAACTCATTACATGTTATTATTCTTATTATTGACTGTGGAACATGTGAACAATAACATAGCATCTAAAATTAACTGCCAAGGACATGTGAGAAAATCAGAAATTCTGTAAGATATCTGATACAGTGCTACAGTGTCCTTGAGAAATCCCCCTGACATATCCGTGAATGCTTGAATAACCGGAACATTTTAATAGAACTGACACCTACGGATTATTATTTTATAATTGGTTTTAAATACCAGAAGATGGGTCCTTCGTGACCACTCTGCTTAGAAAGCACTAAAGTCTGCTTTCATTTGAAAAGAGGGCCACACTTTGCAGGATGGCCCACAGTGGAGTACAAAATGCAGGTGGGAAGGATAATAGTGTGTATAAATCACACAATTGGCAATCCAGAATAGACAGTGTCATGTACAAGGTAGAACAATACACATGTTTAACGCTTGACTACAAGCTGTATTTAGCATTTTAACAAAAAATCGTATGTGATTATCCACATTTTGGAAAAAATTATATTGCTACACACACACACACACACACACACTTTAAAGGTTGAAAGGAAACTATGGGGGTTTTCAAAGGCAACACAATTTGTCAGTCAGGAGCTCTGAATAATGGAATTAAATGCAATTTTAAACGGTTAAAATCGGTGTTTTCCTTATTCATGCAAGGACAGAGAGAGCGAGAGAGGCAACACTATTCTGCGTGTTAGATGAGGGAGCTGTGCTGTTATCTGCTGATCCCAGAACTTCCCTTGGAGCACCGGAGTGGGTCTGTATCACGTAGTGCACCCTGCTCTGGGACTGTGCAGCCTGCTGACAGGAAAGCTCGATTAGCGAGCCACAAAGAGGCCAATATAGAGGAGCACTTCCTCAGCCAAAGGGGGTTCGTCCGGAGAATACGCTCCAACCCTCTTTCCTGACAGGGGACAGTGACAAACACACAACACTGGCTGGCCCACCTTGGGGAATGCATGATGGATTGGGATTTGGTTTCTCCGACACACGTGTGTGCATGAATCCAAACACAAAACAGCCATGTAAATAAATACATAAATACCCTTTTTTGACAAGAGAGACTGTAATCTTTGTTACATTACTAAAATGCAACTATTAAATTGATTTGGAGAATAACAAAGTTTACATTCTCCAAAGAATACTGGCAGTCATCCAGAGAAAGAGATGAGTATGTTTGGACTGGCCCCAGCCCTGCGCGTGCTGCCTTCACTCAGACAATGGGATGTAGATGTGGAAGTGGGCCTGGGCCAGATGAGGAAAACGAGATAGCAAGGGTGGGATGAGGGGTGGAGGTGCGCTGAGCACAGACTGGTCGGCTGTTATGGGACCCTGTGGCGGAAGGGCATTGTTCAGCAGAGGAAAAACACAACAACAATAAAAAACAACTCTTCCTGAATCTTTTTATATGATTATGTAGAGAACAATTGAGTGGGTGGGATCCGCTACTTTGAGGATATTGAAAGAAGCCTCTCCTTGGAGACTTGGAATGATCCTTTCACACCTCACTCTGGAACGCGAGCAGGAAAATAAAACAATGCAAGTTGCTGAGCAAGAAGCATATTGATCAAGAACAGTGTGTCCATTGAGAGAGATTACAATGGCCTCTGGCCTGTGACACATTAAGCAATGAACCAAAGGTTAATGAGGGGGAAATTGAATGATAATGGATCTATTTTTTCAAAGATACAGCATATAATGCATTATGCTTTGGCATAATGCAAAGTCAATCAGTATTAATTTAAATTCAATTTAAAATTGACTCATCCTATGTAATTGGTTAGTAGTGCAGAAAATAGGAATATATAATGCACTGAAAAACAACAAATACATAATATCCGATCATAAATGTGCCCTTCCATCATCCATCCATCGATTTAGCAGAAAGTATAGCCTTGTGTTTATGAGTGAGTGTGAAGAGAAAAAGCAGGAACTTGGGTGTTTGCATGAGAGTATAATAGTATGCTGATGTTAAGATCTTTGTCTGACTTTTTCGGCTCGCTTTTTTTATGGCTGTAGCTTTCACTCACCCTAAGGTCATACACCTGATATACGTTTGAATCACGCTGTTTGCTGTTTCTTCTCGGGGGAAAAGACACGTCCACAGATAAGAGTATGTTGGGATTTTGGGCATCTTGGCCCCCAAGGCTTAGACCTTGGTTTTCTCTTCATCTCGTTCTCATATTGTTGCAGCGTTCCATTGATTTAGTACAAGCTCAATTCACAGACTGTTCAAGTAAGAGTTGTATTAGCGGGTGTGCTGTTGTGTGTGTGTACTGACAGTTGGGGATATATCCATTCAAGACAAGTCCACATATTATAACGGTAGTTTAGAGTAGACACAGTCTACATGTTGTACTCTGCACATACTTGATGTATCAGGATTCCATTAAGATCCTTAAACGTCTACACAGATGAGACCTCTAACAACAGTAATTATTATATCATAAAAGTTGATGGGAACACACTGAAAAATACATATTTGAAGTATTTCTCTTACACGTTTGTGGTCAATGGGATTTGTTTTGTTCTTAATTAACATTTTTGGGAGAAAGATAAACAGTTGAACTAGAGTTTACAAGACCATGAGGGTAATTAAAATGTCCATTGTAAAACAAGTATGTTCCTGAGGTCACCGTTGTGCATTGTGATTTTGATGCTTTAGGAATTATTAATTGGGTGAGTGTTTTGTTAGACCACAGTAATGGCTTATATAGTCATGCATTTCTCAACCAATACACATAATATATTAGGGCTGCAACAACGAATCGATAAAATCGATTAAATTCGATTATTAAAATAGTTGGCAACGAATTGCATTATAGATTCGTTGTGTCGCGCGATTATTACGCCACCCAATAAGACGCGGAGATGTTTGAGTATAAACAAATAAAAAAAGTTGAGTTGAGCGCGGAGCGGAGCAACAAAAAAAAAAGCCGGTAGAGCAAAGACCATCGGAGAGACCCGTAACGTTGTTCGAGAACTAACGGTTATTTCCCCCGTGGTGAACAGCTGTTTTTACGGAGACAAGCCACGCCCCCTTTTCCTGCCGTTTTCTTGACAAGTGCGTCTTATTTATGTACAATTTTTTTTTTATTTTAAAAATTAGCAGGTGCAACCTATAGATAGGTGCGCTCTATAGTACTGAATTTACGGTAACTGTTACCTGTGCATTTGTGGCACAGTTCTGTTGAATAAAGGGTTGGAAATGAATGCTTTTGTTTTTTGTTTTTTTAGCCGATTCATCGATTAATCGAACAAATAATCGACAGATTAATCTATTATTAAAATAATCGTTAGTTGCAGCCCTATATTACTAGTCACATGTTTGTATTTGCAATAGTAAGTGTGTCAAACGTTACAACTTTTCTTCCAACTGCTATGAAATGACCTTCTTGTTGGATGTTGATATCTACATATGCTTTGTTTTTGTTTTTTGACAAAATATCAGTATCTTACTCCAATATACCAAGTGTAAACTTCCAACAATAATAGTAAGCGAAATTGTTCAGTTTAATAAATTAAGTGGGAAAAATGAGAACCCAGTGTGCAAAGGAATCTTCTCACTTCAAAAGGAAAAAGCCTGAATCTAAAGACTTCTTTCTTAAAGGTAAAGATGTATTACCTCGGGGGTGTCTGGAGGGCTGGGAGGCCCTCACACCGGGCTGTAAATGTCATTGTCTCTCTGACACATTAGTGACAAATGAGTCAAAGCTCCAGTGGCAAGAAATATGCTTTGCACTTCCTTTCTCTGGTCCAGGCAACGAGCTGGCTAAAATCACAAGCAGTGCTTCACAGGTGTGTATCTATACATATACACCATAACTAAGGTAATGACAATAATCAGAAAACCATATCATTTTGATTGAACTAGGCTTCCAGGTATCAAAGACTGGGTGCTTTCTGACGAACCAATCTGATATTTGCGTGTTGGAAAATAATGTATAGGTGTTAATGACTTAAAAGCATCATTCCTATTTGAAGAAATATGAAAATACACCAAAGCCCCTGACTGTGATGACAAAGAAATGTCAGGAAACCCCATGATCCTTTATGTTGTTATGACAACTAAAATCATTGTAGTAACCATAGAACGACGCATCGTGAATAAATGCTGAGTAGATTGTGTATAATCTATACTATTCATTATGTTGACCTACACTGACACCAGTGTCTTTCCCATTATTTTCTTCCTAAAACAACTATTAATATTTTCTTTTCTAGGCTTTCATATCCCATTATCTAATAATGACCTTGGATTGGTAACTTTTTATTGATAGAACTAAAACTAACTTAGGTCATTATAAAAGAGCATAATACCCTCTCTAAGGAGAGATCCCCCCCCCTCTCTCTCTCTCTCTCTCGGACTAACATTAGGTTGCCTTCTGGAAGTTCTGACCTGGGCCAGACAGCAAGACTTCAGAACTGGCAACTGTCTCTCCACGCCATTAATCAGGCACACAGAGGACTGTCTTCTATCCAGATGGGGAGCCTCTCGGCAACCAGAGAAAAATAAGCGGGCTAATTAATTCTTATTGTTATAGACAGAGGGAGATTAGATGGAGAGAAATTGAGAGGAGAACAAGGAGAGAGTGGAGTCACCTTTAACAAAGCCCTGAATTCACAATATATTCTCCCTACATGGTCATTGTTTCTTCTGAAAAATATATCTATGACTTGAAATGCTGTATGACTGAATGAGGGTGCAACGCGACATCACAGTTAGAGGTTAATGAATGATAAGGAGCCTCTCTGGGACACAGTGTAGCAATGATTAGACTGGCCCAATAGGGCGCAATCAAACTTTGAAACCACTTCACAAGGATGAGTTAGATAACTGATTATAATTCCCACTTGTTTTAGACTTATGTAGATACTCTAACTACCTCACTACAGCCAGATACATAAAGATAATTGTGCTAGACTACTAGCTATTCTCGGGGATATCTGAGGATTTGGGTAATTCCAGATGTGAGTTGTCTTTGTGGCAACCAAATTGGATATTGTGCACATCTAACCCAAGTCAAATTTTGAGTTTTCCCACTGCTATGACCACATACTGAGAAGATAGCACAACTACTAAAAGAACAAAGTGAAGAAATAGAATTACTATCAACTTAGCGTCCAACAATATTGTTTCCTACGAATGCATTGAGACGGGGTGGACTGGTAATTGATGTTCTCATCAGCTGTTCCAGCAGCAGTAGTAGTCTCCTGTTTTCTGACAAAACCGTCTGCACTCTACCTTCCCAGCACCAAGCAGCAAGCTAATCTGCCAGTCTTAACAGAAAATCATCGAAAACTAAGTAGGAGTCTGTGTGTCACAGGTGTGCGACACATATCGGGTGTGTGCTTCGAGTCATGATAGATTTAGGAGAAGTTTCCCAACGTTTCCAGATGGCTCTGTTTACAAGGTACACCTTATTGGTTTTATTATGGAATGTGAATTACAGAGAGGATATGCGTACCTGTTCCACAATAATGAGGCAGCAATTAATTAAGGAATTAATTAAGTTAATATGAATAAATTAAAGGACATATTAGGCAAAACCGTTTGACGAGCCCAGTCAGAGAAAGTACCTTAAAGAATGGAGACAAAGTCGTGCTGGTTGCTGAAAAGCAGAGGCCGGATGAATTGTGTTTTGTTGAAAAAAAATTGTTTTGGTGAATTGTTCCTGTCATCCGGGGCAAACACACTGCAGTAACAAACACTGGAGAATGATGGAGGACGTCTCCAGAGAACTTGCGCAATTACCTCATCCACCCTGAAGCCTCAACTGGCATCTGTGGTTTCCCGCCTGAAAATATGGCAGAATGGAAAACAGAGGAGTCACAAAATGCCATCAATGTGCTTTGGTGACACAGCACACAGCGCTACTTGTGTTCTGGGCTGACCCGTGTGAGCACAAACCACCGCTTAAGGGTACACACACACACGCTTGTGTTAAAACATGTATTAGTCAGCTCTCTGGGACAGCACCTTTCGATCATTTAAACATTTCAGTATAGTTGTAATGTGATCTTATCACAGGCTCCGGCCGACAAAATTGGGTCTGCCGTTTTATTTTAAGAAGTTTAGATGAATTAATTCATTGTATAATTTAATGGGGTCGTAGTCATTGTATAGATATACAGTATCTAGTGTACTTCACAGGCTACAACACTGCAGGTCTCCAATCACAACTAATAGTGGAATCTTTATCATGTTATCCCTCACGATCACTGCCAGACCATAGTCCTGAAAAACCAAACTACACCACTGCTTGCGGGTGCTTTGTGAGCCCGTTATTTGACTGTTCTGTTCGGTTAAACTGTTGTGGATTTATATTTTTTTTCATTTGCATAAATGTCTCTCTTGGTTTGAGTTTGTTCATTAACTAAAACTAACTCGCCTAATGGCCTGTCTTATGCATGCAGCGCTTGTGTATGGGCCAGGGACACTTGCTCTCTTCCTTGTGCAGACATTGTCCCTCATGAACCTGCGGGCGTGCACCTCAACCCCATGTGAGGCTGTGAAGGAATCTATTATTTTTCCAATCCTGAGGGAAGGAGAAAGGTCTCCTGCATCATTATTTTCCTTCAAAATGTAACTGACTTTACTGCACACCCTAATTTGCTTGCCGTAATTATAGGTCATGCTCCCCTTTTGTAATTTATAAAACCTTTTGTTCTTATCAATAATGAATGGGCTTTAGCAAATCATGGTGCTATAATATTTTGATATTATGAAAATGCTAATGCGTCAGGGACCTTAAGCCTTATCGGCCAGGTCCGATGCTCTATTAAACAGCCGGCAGAAGAAGTTGGACGCAAATTGCTTATGTTAATGCCCCAGTTGTACCCAGACAGGATGAGGAGTCTGCAATTAATTTCATCCAGGCGGTGGATGGACAGGCACATTTATTTCCCTTCCACAGGATGGTGGCTCCCCCTCCTTTCTCTCAGGTCTTCATGCATAGACATGGAAAGGCTGTGAGAACAAGAGATAGAGGGTAAACGGGAAAGTGAGAGGGGAGCGGTAACTTAGGAGCAATCTGTGACCTAATTGAACAGCGGCAAATAAGGGTGGGCAACGTCAGGGAGACAAGAGGCGAGATCTTCATTCCTACCGCTGACAAGTGTTTTCACAACTTAAACCCGTTTTATTAATTATGTTTGACATTTCCCTAATTACTTTCATTTACATCACATCAGCTGCTAGCAGACTATTAGACTGCATATCAATTCGGTGCGGTGTTAGAGCGCAGGGAGAAGAGGGGGTATTGACTATTGAGTTATAAAGTGTTATTTCATTACAAGTAGTCTGATATGATACCATCTCACATACTCAAAGACAATGCTTCTCTGTCAACTTTATTTGCAGTGTGTAAATAAAGAAAATAAACTTTCAGTACTTGAATAGAGTAATGAACATACAAGTCTGCTGATGTTTCAAATGGCGATCTCTGGTGAGAGCAGTCAACTTGTTGGCTTGTAGAGCACGCCCTATAAACCCTTGATTAATTGACACCACTGCATTTAGTTACATGAGCCCCTACCTTCTAAATGCCATACCATGACAGAAACACACACAAAGTATGTTATTTTGATCCTGCCATGAGATTTTTTAAAAGCATCCTCTCATAGGAATATGCAGAGGAAGAAAGCTTCGCTAAAGTTCCTGCTCATCTTGTAAAAACCTTCATTGGGGCTCTCGCAGGAGCCGTCAACTTGAGAACCCCCACCTTCTCCTTCCATGTATTTGTAATAGCGCACTTCCTGGGTGATATCCCACAGCTGGGAGGGCAGCAATTTTGAAAGAGAGGTTTCCTATATTACGGTTGTGGGACATCGACTAAAGGATGTGATGTCTACAAGCTAAACTAGTGCTTAAACAGCAATTAAATGGTTTCAAAGCATTAACAAATATGGTTCATTCCTAAGTAATACAGAATTTCTATTATATAAACCCAATCACATTCAGTTTTTGATGCTATATGACAAACACAAGAAGCCAAGTCTCTTGTTTGAGAGTTAGAACAAGAACATTGTAAGCATGTTTTACTAATTCTGAGAGAAAAATTACAGAAACACTTAATCAACTATCAAAAAAGTGGCCAATTATCCTTCTGTCAATCAACTAATCGATTAATCAACTAATTGTTTCAGCTCCAATAAAAGAATTGGATAAGCTGAGCAAAAGATTGCCATTGGGATGAGACTGTAGATTTCATTAATTGTATTCTTTCTGAGGCTGTTCAAGGAAAATGGAAGATTCCAAAATGCACCTTTAACCTTCAATCTGTCTGCTTGAGGGAACGCAGTGTAGGATGTCTGTTTAATCCAAATAACTGTGATTATTTCATTTTTAAATACATAATGGAAATAGATGATGACTCATAAAAATGTATACCTCAATTCTCAATTTTAATTTATAGCCCACCCTCCAGGCACATATTATTCAAACATTAATATAAAAAAGAACTATACATCAAAAAGTGTCAGCTTTCACTTTTACTTTTATTCATAGTCATGCATATTATATGGAGACTAGGCTTGAGTGCTGCCCGTCCTATAACAATTATACATTAAGTAAGTAGCAGATTGATGGATTGATAGATAACATCCATATTCTGCATTCAGTATACTTAAATGTTAATGACCTTTTCAACACCCTTACTTTTCACTTACATGTTTAGATAATACACTTTATGCAAATTGTAGAATTCTATAAATTTTAGATTTGTCTCTATCAATCTTTCTCTGGGTATGTGAGAGATGTTCATTGTGAATTGTGATTAAAATCAAGTTTAAACCATTCATTTTCTAGGTGTGAGTCTCGGCTTCATCCACACACACACGCAGAAAAAAATCAAAGCTGGTGAAGAACTAAAAACAAATGTCATCCATCCATCAAAATAGCTTCTGTCAAGTACAGCATAATTCTTCCTTATCTCTGTAATCATTATCAATACTATTGAGATCAACCTCTGCTCAGGGATGAATGACAAAATAGATGCAGGCTAATCATCCTGTATAATATATTGATGCAGAATGATCATGTTACTAACAATCATTAACAATCCACTCATGTGATATGCTACAAACAAACTGTTTGCCTTAGCTACAGGGGGTTAGATAAACACTCCTTTTTTTCCCATTTTTGTCCTCCCCAGTTTCAGTCCCGTATGTTTGGTAATCGGCATTGGTAAGTCAGAAGACATCAGCTTGACTCTATTAATTACCACCTGATCCTTTCTTCCTGGATAATTAGGTACCCATTAGTTCTAATCAAGTAGTTACTTAATTATTGCAGTAATTAGTCTAATGGTCTAGCAAATTGAAGCTTTATCACTTTCGGATACTTAATGTTCTTGGCAGAGTACATCACAAGTGTCAAGGCTTGGGCTTCAGCAATCTAGCCAGAGAAAACAAAGTTTATACCACGCTATATAGATGATATGGGTCTATTCACATTTTAACACATATTACACAATTTCATGTAAAGCAGCTTCCCATTCCTTCATGTATTGACAAATATGCTAAGATAGAAATTTCCAACTTGAAAAATACAATTTAATTAATTTTTCACCATCACAAAACATCACGACTAGCCCAGACAGGAAAGGCCTTGTTGTGGTGATACGCTCACATTAACCTGCCTGCAAAAGGGGAAATACCTTTTACATCACAAAAGGAGGGCAATGTTAGCAGCAATGCAAATCTGCCAACAGTTCTTTTAAAGAATGCATGGTATTCAGTGTATTTATGTTTCTGTGTGGGTTGTTTCAACGTCTCGTCACCAGACATCAGACGCCAAAATGCATGTACAGGGGCGGGTGAAAGCAACGCTCCAACATCGTGACTCACCGCGGCCACATAGGGGAAAGTGAATGGGTTGTCTTCAAACTGCAATAAATTGGGCCTGGCTCGTCTGTCATCGCCTTCCAATTAGCTGCACTTTATTGAGTCTGCCAGAGATGGAGGACGCTGGCAGGTGAAGAGAGGTGTCTGAAAGGTGCCTGCACCAGTGCACCAAAATCAGACAGAGCTCACTTGTGACCCAGACATCCTCCCCCACCTTGACCAATAATCTTATAAGCAAGACAAAACACATTCATGTACAGACAAGACAAAACACATTCATGTACAGGCAAACTGCTGACAACATACAGTACAGAAGAAACAAGAACGAAACCCGTCCAGGGCCCACACTTACACTTATTCAATGGCTCCTTTTCAACTCAAAATCAAAATGTATGCAATAGACCTTGAATATAGCTGACATACTGAACACTCAGTGTCCATCAGTCTCATACAGCAGTCCTGCAATATGTCATACCTCTATGGAAGTTACGGTGTTGTTTTTAATAGAAAGGTGTCCATTCAACTGTATAATTATTCTGGACGATTGTGATTTACAGTACTGTGTTGCATTATACAGAGAGATGTTTTGAATATTTAGCCTCAAATATATAAATGGGTTGGACAAAATAATAGAAACAACTGTCAGAATAACACAATACAATTCAACAGCATCACAAATGATGTCCTCCAAAATGATCATACAGACAAATCAACAATCTCTTATCAAAAACATATCATTCTAACCTCCATGATGGCAGGATGTATTGCAGGACAGTTGTTTTACAATGCAATAGGTTTAACAAGGTGTTCTTAGGAAACTGCCAACTAAGTGTAAAATCTCAACATTAAGGGCCTGACTTTTTAAATATTCAGATCAATAACATAGGCAAACCAGCATTTAAATAAAGCCTTTAAATCAATGAACATTATTACGACTTTTTATTTTTGCTCAAACATAGCATCCCTATACAAATTTAAACTTAAATAATCGTGTTCTTAAATGTCAGGATGGCACGACTGCAGCGTTCTTGGAAACTGGAGTAGCTAAACAAATGTGGTGTCATAAAAGCAATCGTGTGGGGATTCAGTGGAGAATGCAGGCCGATGCAGATCACTCACACTGTCATCCCGGTCTCATTGAGCGAGTGAGGAAGACTTTAACTTTAAGCAAATCTCAAAACTTGTTTTTGGAGATGTATCTGACGAGTGAGTTTTCCATCAGATACCTGATTTGGGGCTTTGACTGTCCTGTACATAGTGGGTGTTTATTTCACATCCACCCTGGTCAAAACTTTCTTTCAGGAGAAGAAATTAAGACAAACTTTTTATGAATTTTTAAAACAAACATCAACTAGTCATTTTTTTGGACCTATTTATCACTAAATGCAGAATGCCCCACATAACAAAGTAAAAGGCAAAACTCTCCAGTGCTCCTTGCCATGTGACAGGAGTGTGTGAAAACTGACACACAAGAGTTTTCAAATTGGGGCCCGGGGAGCCGAAGCATAAAATAACTTCAATCTCAGCAGCTCTCCGAGGAATAGAGCAGAAGTGCCACCAACAACAACACAACAACTGAGAGGCAAGAAGGGGTGAAGGTAGGAGTTATTAGAGGATAAAACATGCCTCTCCATCTCACTCCCTCTCTCTCAGGAACCCCAAGGATGATCAATGGATTTAGTCAGAGGGATATTCAAGCAGAAAATTGCTGCCTTTTTGCTTTTCTTTGAAGTATTTCCAGAATACATACCGAAGCCCCTGTCCACCAAGGTTGAAAATAACAGCACAAGTGCAGTCTCTACCAGTAATCCTGGAAGGGGGAGAAAAGGGTGGGGGAGGACGTTGACGCGGGCACCGAATGTTAAAGGACGCAAGGAGGGCTTAGATTGAAACTTTGCAGGTATAAAATTGAAGGCAGCCAGCTGAACCGACATAGTCAAAGTATGGCTATTTTTCAAAAAGGAACCTCAATGACCAGCAGAGAAACTTAAATAAAAAATAAAAAAAGAGCAGTCACAGAGCAGAGCGATGCAGATCTGTTTGTATGATTTATTACATTCAATTCACATCTATTTACTTTACTGTACAAATGTTTGCCTTACCAGTAAATCACAGCCTGTGTATTTTACAAAATACCCCCCACCCCCCCAATGTCTGATTCTCTCATTTAGAAGGTTTTCTAAATGAGTGAATCAGCCAAAGTGCAGCGGTGAGAGGTTGAACTCAAGCGCTGGATAGTGAGGACCTCCCTGGCCCTCGGGGGCCCCCGGGGGCCCCGGTGGCACTGTGCAGATGACAGCAGAGGCATGTGGCACACTCGTGGCATTATGGATTGGACACAGCAATGGGGGAGCAGGCTCCTCAGCTCCCTGCTGTGTGGTGTGATGGCCTCATCTGTTTTCCCATCGCTACTCTAATACATCTGCAAAGCATTCTAATTAAGATTCCTCTGTTCTATTTGTCATAGGATGGAGAGGATATCACAGAGGGTAGTTTAGCCACAGCTTTTGGATTAATTGCTGGGCAAATCACCACACGCAAGAATTAGTGAGCCTGAGCAAGAATGCCGGTGACAATAAGTCTTTTTTTTTTTTCTTTGTTATTTTTACAGATCAGCCTCCATAGGGAATTGGATCTAGAAACTATTTGTCACAGCCTGCACCTCACTTACATTATTAATGCTTAATAGAGTGCAGTCATTGTAGTCATTGTTTAAATGCAAGGTTGTTCAACATTGAGTATGTTTTTGTCCAGCTATAAGCAAATGCAGTTCTGTTTTCTGAAGCATATATGTTGCATATGATTTCCCCAAAAATAATTTTCACTCAACTGAAATATTATCAAATTAAAATGTACAATGATGGTGGCTGATCATTTAACTGGGAACTGGAAAGACACATTTGGTTGGTCAATGTGATGACAGGCAAAAAATGTGTTTTGTGTTACCTTTTATAAAGAAATATGCCAAATATGCAATGGATGGGCTCAGTGTTGGCAGTGTGTCTATAAAAATATGCTGATGACGTGAATCTTGTTGACAATTGCCATTATTACTTAATTTAGGTAAGTAAGAATATAAAAAGATCAATCAATAAGCAACATCCATATTAACTTAATAATACAACATTTTAAATGATATATTTGAAAATACAATCAATTATTATTTCTTTATCGTTCCAGCATGAAAAGCCTTCTTAATAGTGCCATAGATCTCAATAAATATTTAGTGCCATGCCCTTTCTTATGTTCTCCCTTTCTTGCAGGCAGGCACAAAACCCAAAAATTCCAGGTAAATTCTGGAGAAGAAGAAAAAAATCCTCCATTATAACCACAGTTCCTATAATGTCAAGGGGGAAGGATTTCTTTTTATAGTTTAATTCAACAATAGCATTTGCGATTGGGGTTTTGGGCATCTCAAGGGCATTCCTGGTGAAATTACTGAGACTCGGCACCATTTATCACAGCCTGACATGTGTCATGTTCCAGATTCTGGTGCAGAGAGGTTACAGCTGAAGACCGCTCTCTCTTTGTTGAGCAGCCATCAAAGACAACATCTCGTATTTATCAAAAAAAAAAGGAAACCTGACAAGGGAATAGGAACTATAAAAGTGCTGTCAGATGCTTTCCAGTGCCCTCACATTCAGACATATTAATCTGATACAATATAGAAGAAATCTGAGTTATTAGAATGTATCCAACCATAACCCTGGTTCATTAGTACAATCTAGTAAATTATATGGTGCACTTTCAGATCAAAAGATGGATAGGATACGATAAATACATTTTAGATGGAACATAGTTTGGGAGTTTTTCCTGATCCGATGTGTGGTCCTGTGTACCGATTGTAAAGCCCTCTGAGGCAAATTTGTAATTTGTGTTTTTGGACTATACAAAATAAACTGAATTGAATTGAATAGATGCTGTATATTGAACAATCTTGATTAAAGCGCAGGATACAAAAGGACTAAATCTCTGCATGCCATATGAACGTTGAGTCACCCTTGCTCCTGTCCATACTGGCAGTGAAGCAATCTCTACCATAGACTGTGTTAAAGAACCGTGTCTGAAATATGAAGCCAATACGTATTGCCTTAGACCTGCATTTATTTTATTGGCCAGCAGGGGGCGACTCCACTGGTCACAAAAAAAGTCAGATTGTATAGAAGTCAGTGAGAAAATTACCCTATTTCTCACGTGATTAATGACCTCAGTAAACATGTTCCGAATGAGTTAATGGTCTCAATTGCTAGTTCACATCTTCAATATAGCATGATGTTCATTTCATAAATGATGCTCCAATTAAAAAAGTAAAATATACAATAAAGCATGGTATGCATTATGGTGTGGCTAAATTGTGATCGACAGGTCTCCACCATGGCAACCTCTCAATAAGGATAGAGGCAAAGTAATATACTACTACTTGTTCAAATATGGTCACTTCCTGAAGCCAAAATACCAACATTATAAGGCTCAAGGCTTCAAAAGGAAAGTCCTCAAGCCAAGAGATAATGTGTGTGCACAGCCATGTCAAGTGGATATCTTCGTCCCGCTAGTCACATGAGGATTTATGCAGGTGTTTAATCCGAGCAACCACCAGTACAGTACAGACAATGTGCAAGCAAGAGGAACTTTCTGCCAAAAAGTCCATCACTTTGGAAGATTGGTGATTATTACTTCATAAAATGTATAATCAGTGATCATTTACACTATACTATACTATACGTTGTCCTTGTTTGGGTAACTAGCAAATTAGCTGATTCAGCTTTAAAGTCCACGTACGTTATTGTTAGTTTTTCTTCAGTCATCTAATCAACTATATTTCCACATGTGTTGTGGCAAAAAAAATGCTTAAAACATTAACAACAGTTTAAACATATATTATGCAAACTCCTCGAGTTATCTCAAGAAATTGTACCAACAACGTCAGCGCCGCACAAAACAGCTCCCTTTAAAAGGCATGTAAAATGTCATTGTTTAAAGAGTGCATCAATAACTGCTGACATAGTTAAATGTAAAGTACCACACAAGGGGAGGGGTGTGTATAAAATTAATTAATTCTACTGGCACATTATTTATGACTTAATATGATATACTGGTGTGCTTTATAATAACACTGAATGTGCATAATTCTGGTGGAGACAGTGCAGTAATTATGCAGAATGCCTTTTACCATGAATGTACAATATTAATTACAGGCACGGTTGTTTATCAATTGTGAAACACTGTTTAAAAGCTGTTTGGAAGATTGCCACAATGACCCAGGCTCGTCTCCTATCTTTTACTTTTAACTGGTTATAATGTGACACAAGGCATCCCTTTCCAGAGCAGTGATATCCAGGTTAATAGAGGAGGAAGTGATGAAGGAGATGCCATTGTGTAAGAAAATGAATCAGAACCCAATCAGAGATTCAAACACATGATAAACCTGATGGAGGCAAAGGGATAAATGAGATAAGAATATCATTTAATGTGATTGTCAAAGTAATATTTTATACGCATCAAGGGTGCATGACATAAGCTGGCTGTTTGATGACCGTGCACTATCTGTTGTGTTTTCATTTAAAACAGCCAGGTCAGGAAGCAATTTGGACCATGTGCCATTGCAGGTATTATTCGCCTAATCCTCTACATTATGTTGAATGAGAATTGCACTCTGATACTCTAAAGCACCAAGGAGGATTTGATCCTGGGGCCTTCTGTCTCGGAGTGGCATGTAATAATCGTCTGACATAGACCAAGCGCTGTACACTGATGAGTGCACACTGGTAGAGTTGTTTGTCTTCATGTATGCAGAGTCTAATGAGGCCTGATATTTTTACATTTTTACAGCTAATATGCATATCACCATATCAGAAGTATGAGATATGGTGCGAGTTCAAAGGATGTGGACTATGGCTTGGAAGGATTTAAGTTGACATGCAGACATAACAATGGAAATCTTTTTTTCCCCTGATGGTGCTTCACAACATCACATTTATTTTTTATTGGGAATTACTCAGATAAAATTAACTTCCGAAGAATACTAATTTCATAAGCATCCGACATTCCAATGTCCTTCCACTTAATAGCGTGAATTCTTTATTCTTCAACCTGGACCCTTTTCCCCTTGTTTTTGTGTGTATGTAACTAATGGGAACAACATTATGTCAGACTGGTGTAGTATTAAGCAAGAGTGTTGCAGTCGCGAAACAAGCTGCAATGTAATCCTTATGGGCAATTACGCACCGTCAATGAACGTCCACTAAAAGTGCTAGATTTTACCATTGACAGGCTAATACGTGTCTGAACATTATTGATCTGGTCAGTGTGTTATTTTGTCAAACCAACTCTCGCTCAAGGAAAAGCCTAATTTTGAAATCTTGCCCTCATCCACATTGTCAAAATCAGCTAAATATTTAGCCATGACATAGAAAATGTGACAAAGTCTGACAACACCGTTACTTATCTTTTCAAATCTCGCTCAGATTTCCCCCATTGTCTTCCGACAACAAGTCGCCTCTCGCTAGATTCAAGAACGTTACGTCTCCTTGAGTGGACGTACGTTGATGGTTCTCCATTACTCAGAAGGGTGACATTAGAGCCCGTTTTGCGGCAGCAGCGTTCTCACTCAAGACTGAACCAATTTTCCATTAGTCACTTGGGTCACACAAAAACATGGGAATATAGGGTCCAAGTTGAAAAATACTAAAAGTTATCGTTTAAGCGATACCTGAAGAGATTTGAAAACATTTCCTGAAAACAGGCATGTTTTGTGAATCAAACCATTAGCCGGGGCAGAGATCTAAATCAAACAATCATATAGTCACAGCAGATAAACTGAGAAAACAGTTATAATGACAACAGCCATGATTTCCATGCGATCTGTCCTGGCATTGAGGCAGATACAGCGTGACAATGTCCTGGCCCAGATTTACATGACAGTGCTGTCCAATAAAGCAGAGATACTATTAAAAGTTAACTGATGTAATTCACTCATCGAAGTGAATGTTCTACGTACCGCTCCATATAAATAAGCAATGATGGTGGAGAATGTCCCTCCCGCCATGTTGGGACAGCTGCAAAAAAACTAGTTAGCGACACTAACGTCTTTAGCATGCAGGTGTAGTGGATTCTCCAAGCCAATAAACAACAGATTGACGTTTGTATTTTCACAGTGAAAGTCCGACGGCTTTCAGCCTATGTTTTGGTCTTGAAACCGACAGTGAGATGTTGTCAATAAAGATTAATTTAAACACTTAACTAGCGTGTAAAACCTGGCAGGCCCTGTCATTTGTTGTATCTGAGTGATCAATAAGCCATCCCCTATTTACTTCGAGCTAGTATTAATAATCTTGCCTGTTTCACATCTATTACTGCCGAAGTTCTACCGCCATCTCAGCAGATTTCTAATTATGCATGGTAACCATAGCAACCACTTCCTCTATTCAAGGTCCGACACAAACAAACCTCTGGCCTTGTCCTTTAATACTTGATCCAAATTAATTTGTGTGTATAAAAACATCTGGTTTTTACTTGATAAGATGTTTTGACAGTGTCTATATTTATTTCTCTTTATTGCACTTTAATTAACAATATTCACTTTGAAATCTTATGAAGGAGTTGTCAATTTGCCATTTGACTCTCTGAAATTCTCTTTTTATGAGTACCTGATAATGCATTGCTGTGCATGTGGTGTGCAAAACGTGAACAAGTTCTTTAAACCACATGAACAGAGTTGCAAGTTTCAGTCCTCCACCTGTTGTATGTGAAGCTTACTTAAACTACAGTTCAAATAAATACATTTAAATGCAATGCAATGCAAAAAGAGCTTTTCTATCAGTATCAGCAGAAATCCAAATTGAAAATGATTGGATGGGATTGGAAGCTTGTTCGACAAACAGTAACCAAGGGTTTTATGTCCAAACAACAACGATCCAAGAAATCAATATTGACCTGATAATGTACAAAGATGTCACAGATTTTTCAGACACACAATGTTTCAGCATGCCCACGTGGGTGCGGTATTTTGATGAATTCAATTAACAAAATTGCTTCAATGTAGAACAAATTTAGAATTTAGTAAAACTCTTTTATGGAATAAATCATAGTATGATAGCAATGCAAAACAGAACACTTTATTTATCAAACAGCCTGATGCCAGGGTCAACTGGAGCATGGCACAAATGTAATCCTCTCCAAAATAGGACACCTATTATTACGTTGAGAAGACTAAAAACGGAAGGCTATATACTCACCATGTAACTGTAGAAACTCTCTTGAATTTCAAATTACGTGTATAATCTGTAGATATTAACAACAAATATTATTTGAAGGAATTGAATAATCTAAAATACCATCTACTAATTTAAAGTATACTTTACTGCATTGCAAGGCACCATAAGTGATTATTTGTAAAGCAAATTTTGGGAAACGATTGCGAGTAGTGCTGGAGTCACTGAGAATCAACAACCTTGTCTGCAGCTTTACGCAGCATTTAGCCACGTACTGATTGATTGTATAGGTATAAGTCAGTGTAGATAACAGCTCCCACTGAGCTGAAGAAGCTGACTGTGGCACCGCACGGTAGAGAGCATAAGTGGGAATGAATGGCTGAATGGTTTGTTTGGACTCTTACAATACAATATAATTTAACTAAATTGTATTAGCTAAAGAATAAGTATTTTGTAGGTTTGACAATAAGTATTGCACTGGAGAGTAATTTGAACTGTTAAAAGAGCATGCCACCACTTTTGCACATCAGATTAATTTACTCATCACAACGAGTACAACTTAGCCTGTGAAAACAGGTATATAATGCATTGTGTGGCTCTGCAGGAAGCTTTCTACAGAGAGAATGTAGGACCAATGTTGTGAATAATTGGTGGCCACACTTTTACTCTAAATACAACTTAAGTAAGCATTTTTACAGTAATATGTGGTAAACTTTTGAATTGACCTTTAACGGGAAATATATACAAATGAACTATTTCAGAGATTTTTTCAGCTAGCAGGATTTTTATGTTGCAGTTTTATGCTGGAGATCAGCTCGATAAAGGTTTCCTTTATTCCATGTCACAACTGCATGTAGTGTTGTGTTGCTGTTAGAGATGCCATGCTTGAAGAACATTACATGTACTGCTCTGAGAAGACAGGACAGCACCCAGGCTTCCACTGTGCCATGTGTCTTCACTGCCCTCTACAGGATGAAGAGTATCTTATGATCTATGGTATGTCCTTGTGTGTGTCCCCCCCCCCCTTCCCCCCCAAAAAACTAAATTGTACAACCACCCCTTGCAGTACTCAAGAGCTGTTGCCCTACTTTTTACACATGGCCACATACCAGGCTATACGTGTGGATCTAATCTCAAGAGAACCTTCATTAAGATGGAAGGAAATTAAATGTCCACCTTAAATGTGCATCCTAAATGATGTTTACTCTTACATTCTCTCGTAACCCTTAGTAGAATAGTAGTACTAAGATAGTAGTATCTTAGTAGATCAGGTTAGTTTTAGGGTCGTTTCTGTGTTGTCTGTCACCTGCTGCACTTCTCAAGGAGCAAAGAGTAAGATTATCTGGAGCTAAGATTGTTGACCTGAGTGGCCGAAGGCTTAACCTACAGAGCAATTAACTCGGCCACAAATCCAAAACCGCCAGTTGTCTGGACACGTCTATACAAACCTGCTTATCCTTCGGGTCGAGCTGGTCTGCATATTTGACGGAATCATAATTATGGTCCCTTGAAACTTACAAATTAGGAAAGAAGACAGGAAATGACTTAAATACATGCTGGTTGACTTGTCTGAGCTGTTATCCCGAAGCCTGGTGATATGAAGACTTCTCTACACCCTCTCAAATTATAGCTGCAAGCAGATGGTTGCTATCGTGCTGCCACCATCATTATATTAAGAGACTGAAGCCTTCTGCTAAGTTTCTAAGTTGCCTAATTATGTGTAGCAAATTTTGGTAAATTTAAACAAACTCTCACAGAACGGAAAGTTTTACAATTTGGATGAAATCATGATTATGTACTTCATAATTTCCAGATTTGGAGGGATCTCAGATTTGCACCAGCAACAGGACACTATTATATTGTATCTATTGTTTTGTTTGTTGTCTTTTTGCAATTATTGTTGATGGGAATAGTGATTCGGTATAAAGAAAGAACACAAGAAGGAAAAAAAAACAAGAGACTTCTTCCCTATTGCGCCAAGCAGTGTAATAAAAAGTCCACACATCATTTAAGTGGCCATGCTGGCATATTTGATGACGTTGCTTAAGAAAAACTATCACGTAGTACTTAGTAAATACATGAAAGCTGGAATAATAACAATAATTATGTTACATTAGATGATGAGGCATATTATAATACATAAAGATAAATATCCTCTGCCTGTTCCTACATTTACACACCTGCGACTATATGTTGTGGAAAACAATATGTCTAATGTTGTTAAATGGTAAACGGACTTGTACTTGTAAAGCGCTTTTCTAGTCTTCAGACCACTCAAAGCACTTTTATCCATTCACACCGAGTGATACACTGGTGGCAGGGGGGCTACCATTCAAAGTGCCACCTGCCCATCAGAACTACCCGACATTCATACCATTCATACCCCGCAGGCGATCACACCGCCGATCCTCTGATTGGGACTCGGTGGTAGAGCGGGTCGTCTTTCAGTCGCCCCACTACTTACTTCATTCTTAAAATAAATGCATCAATCAACCTCATATCAAGGTTTTTCTCTTTGAATTTTCTTTCACATGTCCTTCAAAATGTGTCTTGAAACAGAACTTAACCTGGAACTGGATACATACCTAAATCTGTTATTGGTATAGTTTAATAATAGGAACGCCTTTGAATACAACATTCATACGAATCAGATACAGCGATACACTGATTACCTGCTAGTTTTAATGTTAGTAGCACTATGGCATGTTGCATTAACTAGCAAATGAAAAACAACATCAGCTGTGAGATTATTACTAGTTAAGATATACTGTAGGTGAACTGCTTCTGCCTGTACTTTAAACTCACAAACAGACTCTTAGTTCAATTATTTTTGTTCAGTTGTGTAGATCAACAAATGTAAACGGTATGATAACCATCATTTGTAATATCCCGTAAATCATGGCAATCTATTAAGTCTGTAACCTGCCGAAACAACAGCATTTAAAGACTGATTATTTACTTTCGCTCATGAACGTTAAACAACTGTAAAGACCTGAAGAAGACATCACCACAAATGCTATTCGTTGTACCATGTCATTGACCCACACGTTACACTTGAACAACAGTACCCCTTTTATGGAATTAGTTATATTATTATGAATTATTCCGGCCCCACCTTTGACAACTGTGCATGACCTATTAACCTCAGAGTACAGAGAGAAGGTTGTATGACATGCATTGATAATTAATTATTTTGGGCTTGTTTGTTGCAATATTCCAATGTATCCTATAATCACCTCCCAACAGTATGTCTCTTGCTGTATGCATGTGCGTGCTCTTAGACTCTCTCTCTCTCTCTCTCTCTCTCTCTCTCTTACTGCCTCTCCTCCTGTCTCAACCTCTGGTCTCCTTTGCACTCCCTCCTTTTCTCTCCTGTCTCTGTGTGTGGGGGAAACCAAGGTAAATGTGCCAAACTGCTCTATTTAGGTCACACTAACCACACAGCACAGTTCACTTGAGTCTAAACCCAGCCAACTCTGACTGCATCACGGCAACAGGGCACGACATGTCATCCTTTATGGTAAATTATCACCAGATGTAGTGAGCGAACTGCACGACAAACACGTTTGTGCAAACGATCTCTCGTAGATTCACTTTGCTGCTGTTCGTCTTCACAAATTCCAAGAAGCATTTAAAAAAATCAGGTGATTAAGTTTCCTTTTACAAAAAGGTGCAATATTAGGGCACCTAGGTCAACAGAGTAAAGTAAAAGTGACCTGGCTCTTTAAGAAGTGTCAGCGGGAATTACTGATAGTGTGCACAAGGACAGACAGAGCAGCTGCTGTCACTTTTAATGGCATCAGAGATTGCTTCAGATCACCACCACTTGCTTTAGGATCTTCGGTGGTTGTAAGAGCTGAACAGAGTAGCCCAAGCCTCACTGCTTTGTTGCATTATCCACCCAAAGGGGTGCCATCCATTGTGAGGATGTTATTTTTTTATTTTATTTTTTAAGTCTTAGGAAATATATTTTACTCTGATTTAAATGTGATAAAAAAAATTCTAAATATCCATGGCATTTGGTGGCCATTTCCATTAAGTCATATAAGGTGTATATACTGTGTATATTTTTAGCATGGTTGAACACAGTAGCAACCACAGCCTGAGTCGTACCATCCACCACAGCGCAAAAGTATCATGCTTCTTAAAAATGTTCATCTCCATCATGACAGTACACAATGGAATTGCGCTGTGTTGTCCTGCCACTCATTTTTTATCTGTCAAAATATACTTGCTTCCACATTAAGAGGGCAGCAGTGACAAGCTGGCAGTGTGTGGTGTCTGTGTGTGCGTGCATGTGTGTGTGGTTTGTGTGTGCGTGCGTGGGGACATGGGGACTGCAACCTCCAAAGCAAAACAGGCTGCACTAATCTGGCATGATCCTGTGACTCTCCCTCATCATCTCATTGGGTGTGAGGTCTTGGGTGTGGTTATTAAGGACACGGATCTTAAGTGGGCCTTCTGCTTGTTCACTGATTATTATTCACTGGGCAGCTGTGGACAGGATCACTGGGCTGATAGACCTTGTTCACGTGATGCAAGTTCAGATATTGCATGGGCAATGCTGCATGTGAGGAAAAGAAAAGGAAAGATACACACCCACATTTATTTTTATTTTTTAAATGTATCTGCCCCGAGCCTTTTTATCTGCGCATAGGCTTAAGCTGCTCAAACTATTAAAAAGTTTTTCATAAACAGCACATCTAGTATCACAAAGTGGAAGTCTGTGTCGTGATTTATATATATTAAGTATCATGCAGATTCTAAAGTGAATAAGTCAGGGTCAGTGTGTTTGGAGAGTACAGTAACAAGTTACCAAGTTGATGCTGGAGGGAAGCAGACACTAGTTCAAGCTCAGAGAATAAGCAGGAGCAGAGTGTCAGGACCTGTTAGAGGTTTAGAAGAACTCGCCACAGTTTACACTCATGTCCAGGGGTGCCTGAAGTCCCACCCCCAACCAAACCTTTGCCCTCTCCAGTTTAGCTGTCTCTGGGGTTAATTCCATGTCCTGGAGCTGAAACAACAGGATCACAGCCACAGCACTAATACTCAATAGACACTGACCTACTTTGTTGGATTATACGGGAAAAAAAACAGATCCGCTGCCCTAATGCCAGCAATGAAAACGATCTAATGGTCCTAACTGCTCTGTTTAATCTGAAAGCATGCTCATGTTATTAATTTCTCATTATGGGAATGCAGTTCTGCTGATGGGATTAAATGTCATTCGGTGACCTCCTCACTGAAACACAAAGGCTAAAAAAACATCTGGCTGGACGCTCGTTCCTGTCCCCTTGTTTACTTCTTATGTGTTTGTTTGTTTGTGTCTATGAGGCACTGGGTTACTCATCCATGTCAAGACGTCAAAACAATTTGAATCCAAGACAGCAGAAGGGCTGAATCTTCGTGATTGTGCTTTGAAAATAAAACAAAAAATATATTACTGCGCAACAAATCTCTCAATAAATTCTCTAATAATTCTGCAAGTTAAAATATTTGTCTTTTCTCCATCTTGCGGTTACATAAAACATTACATTGTTTGAAGCTTGTACAAATGGCTTTACAAGTTGTTTCTTTCTGCACAAAGTAATGCTCAAATGGACGGAGAGAGCCCTTGGCTGCTTGTACATCCAATTTGAACAATCAAAATCTATTTTTCTGGTCCATTACATCACCACCAGGGGGCACTTGATTCCTCAAGCATGCAGTGTTGTGTTTGACAAATTGCCACAGAGGTAACACATGTATCCAGCAAGGGAATTAGGGAATACGACCTGGTTTACAACCAGCCTCCCACCCACCCCTCATTTTCTATGTGTATAATCTGCTATCTCAGCCAGCAGCTGCAGGGGAAGGGAAGCTTTAACAATATTACCCCTGGTCCTTAACGCAGTATTAACAAGTGATTGGGCAGGGAGGTGGGAGAGCGTAAACGTATACCCTAAATTAGTAAAAACGGGTCCAAACATAGCATAAAACATAAATGCGACAATACATATGTTGTTTTTCTTTAT
Organism: Cyclopterus lumpus; assembly: GCF_009769545.1. Taxonomy (NCBI): domain Eukaryota; kingdom Metazoa; phylum Chordata; class Actinopteri; order Perciformes; family Cyclopteridae; genus Cyclopterus; species Cyclopterus lumpus. Next base: position 12,543,120 of record NC_046971.1, on the reverse strand, counting down.
CAACAGTATTGTCAGTACACCTTGGTAAGTCAACAACACAGTCGTGCTAAAGATGTATGATTGGGGTGGCAAGTTTGAATTTTGGGATTTTAGCCGACATATAATATTGTAATGTTGATATACAATAAAGTAAGAGGACTTCTTAAAACTTGTTTTAAAGTAAACAGTTCTGAAGAAATAACTTTCAATGCACTGGTCTATATTTACCTTCATCATTATCAACTACCAACATAACATATTTGATCAGCGTATGCAGAGCAGCGTGTAGTTTGGGGATTTTTGCCAATCTATCACAGTAAATTTGGTTATGAAAGGCAACAATTCAAATGGTGGAATAACCGCAAAATATGTCTAAACCTGAGGCTTTCAGTATACCTAATAACACAACAAATATGACATGTAATACATCATATCAACCAGTACCAGTTAGCCATATAAAACAAGATGAAAACATGCAGGCTGTTGACAGATCAGAAAAGGTATTTGCATTACCCTGTGGTATTTTCTTGTCAGTCCCAGTGGCAGTAGTCCTCCTTTACATATTCTGTATCTTAACTAGTGGAGATTATCAATGAAAAGAACAGTTGTCAATGTGGAAATCCTTTAAATTGTTAACATTTATTCAATGTGATGGATTTCTCTCCTAAGCACAAAATATACAAATTTGTTGTAACAAATTCCGAAGTGATATTTTAAAAGCACAGCTCGAACGACTTTATTTAAAGCGTGTACCTTTAAGTTCAAAGAGTAAACCCTGGGGGGCAAGAGCTATAAATTATTTGCAAGGGAAAAGGCATGATGCATCTTTTAACATGTGCAGTCATTGCAGAGTGCAAAACCTACAAATGTCATGTCCTCTTAAGATCAAAAGTAATTGGTCAGGCTGCACAACAAGGCACAGGGGTAACGAGGCAGTTTGCCACTGTAACAGACTCAGATGACATACTGTGTAGCATGTCGGTGAGCTAATAGACCTCATCGCACAAGGAGAGACCACAGTTTCAGTCTGTCTTATCAAATCAAGCCAAAGAAGCGCACTACTCTATTCACTCATAAGCAACCTTATCCCCTTGTACTACGTGATTTATTAAAGCTGCTATGGCTTGGCATCTATTAGGCATATCAACATTAAAATTACACATGCTGCTCATTCCATTTACAGTAAGGCAGTATTTTTCATTACATGAAAATGCTATCAGACTAGTTATTAAACAGAACTGCATTATATTAAAGGGGGGGTGGAGGTGGGGTGGTATGACAGAGAACAAATCATTGACGTAAAGGGACAACACATTGCAGGCCAGTGTTCTCGGTAAGCCGAGGAGTAATATTGAAGAGTAAAGGCCATTAAATGGGCAAAGAGGGGGATGGGACGCATTAGGGTTGGCTGACGGAGCAGTGACCAGACCCTGTGGTATTGCGAGGAAGAGGGTGACGACAAGGGTAGCAGGTGATGTGCTCTAAGTGTCGCTGCACCACTTTGCAGCCTGCAGTGTGCTCCTTTACACCCATAAGATATCAGATGTCAGATCTGATGAATATGGCTCAGATAGCATTGCAAATGTAATACCAGTTTAGATTCATGTCTATATCAACTTCAACTCTGAAGGTTTGAAGCTGTAATGAAACATATTAATCAAAGCACGCACAGTACAGTGTCATTTTATAGATCGCATGTTGTAGAATTGGTTGAGATGCAAAAGCTATTTAGGTTAAAATACTATCATAGCTTGTTTTATTTATAAAATAATGATAAGACAACACTATTTAACTGTCAAGCATTGATATAATACTTGTATGTACTTGAAGTGGGCACTGAGTAGATTAATTATTCAATTCAATGTATTTTGTCAAAATCACCTCAGAGGGCTTTACAATCTGTGCACATAAGACATCCTCCATTATGCAATCAGGACGCCAGTGTCACCACATTGGAAAAAACTTGGATATTTTTGGTCAGCGTGGGGACAGGAACACATTTGACAATCTGGGACAAGATGTCCATTTGTCATATCTATAATGAAATATCAAAAATATATTTGCCTCAGGGTGAGAGACTACAACAGGAATTTACATAGAAAAAATTGGATGTGAAGCCATATGTTTAATTTTCATCCATGACACACACACACACACACAAAGGTGGGCATCTTAAAAGACATCTTTGTGTTCAGCAAGTCATTAAACTCATCTGATGTGACGGCGGGACTAAAAGTTAACATTGCAAACAGTGGAACTGCTGTTTGAAGGTGAAGTTGATGCTCCGCTTCATACGTAAGAAGATGACTGTCACCCTCTCATCAGTGGTAAGTGGGTCACAGGACTGTACATGACCCAGACATGGGTCTTGCCCCTCGGGGTCATGGGCCAGTCAGGCATGAGGTGCCAACTGAGCGCCTCTGATTTGACTCCCAGTTAGGTGGCCTGGGCCGAGCCCCCGAGTTGAGCCGCTGGCTCAATCTACTGACACAAGGCCCAGTCTGTAAGGAACCTCAGGGTCCCCAGAGTCACATGTCTTCTGCAGGACACTGCTATAGTGTGCTTGGACTGACACCATCACCCTTCACTTTCTCCCCTTCTCTCTCTGGCGGTCTTACATTAACTAATACATTTGATTCATAAGTGTCTCTTAATATTTTAACAATTTGAAAATAGTTTTTAATTTACATTCCTGTCTGGTTTTTGCTGATTTTCAAAAAATGCAACACAGTAAATTAAAGAGAAAGTATGAATGCAAACACGTAATCTCTAATGATTATACTTATACTGAACGTTAGCTCCATATAGTAGAACTTAGGCACCATCTTTCTGGTTTCAGTGGAGAGAAATAGAATACAGAATATAACTTAACAGAGAGCACCGGCCCTTTAGAAGACTTTTCGCGAACCATGTATGAAGCATGTTGCTAGGCACCGAGGACATCATTTTCTTCAGTATTGAGCACTGTTATGTGGCCCCAAAAAATGTCCTTTTAGCCAAGAAAAGTCAAAAAGGCTATTCTGTCTTATTTGCCCAGGGTCTGCTGATTGAAATCACAGTATCACAAATAGGGCAGACATCAAGTCGGTCGGTGGGGCCCCCTGGAGTGACAGAAAAGCTTTTTCAGAGCTGGTTGATGGACATGATTTATAAAGCTGTTGAAAGAAAGAAAACTGGGCCAAAATGGACAAGACATAAATAACATCTACAATACAGAAGGAAAGCTTTGAAAACGTCCATACAGAATAAAATGTCTGGTTTTTCGCAGTATCCATGTACATTTATGTGTAGAAACGACAGCATGGCAGATTAATCTCCTTAATGAAGCTACCCAACAGCAGATCAAATTAGAGGCAGAGGCTAGACGCATCCAGCAACCAACCAAATGCTGCTTGGTCAGAAAGTTTGTGTGGGGGATATTAGAACCCAATACTAATTAATTCAACTGGCCTATGTAACCCTGAGACGATTTGTACTCCAGACTGTAACATCTTTATTGATCTTGGGAATGCTTCAGTGGACTCCCTGAGCTTATCTCGCCATTAAAAGCATCTCTTGTGACGAACCACGATTTAATTAGATGACAATCACTGTTAACAATGCGCAGCTAACATCACAAAATGTGCACAGGAGTGCTGGCAGTGATAAATTTCAGTATCCCAGCAGCCAGTGGCAACTGTCATCCTTCACTTAGCCAGCTCTTTACAAGACAGTGTAGTTTTATAACTTCATGATAAAGGATTTGGAACTTTAAAAATATCAACGATCACCTCGACACATCTTTGCACATAAGTACTCACATTATGTTATTGCAGTACTGTAAAACAGAAAATGACAATAGTGAGGTTCCTGTAACACCATGGTTGATCCTCCAGTAGGTTGCATCCCTCTCGTCACTATCAGCCATGCGGTATGGTCATATGAGCAATGTAAGAAAACAACCACTGGAGGGCAGCATACAATTTTAACACCATAAAAGTGTATATTTTGCAGCCAATTATATAACAACGAGGAAGGGGGGATTAAAGACAAATGTTTGGGGTATTTTCCAAAAAGGCATTGTGGGCAAAACCAAGTAATGATATTGGCACTTTTGTGAGATACCAATTAACACATAAGTAAGTGTCCCTTGTGGACAGAGCAACACAAATTAATGTTATTTACAAGACACAGAGAGGTTTAAACTACAATTAAACTGATATTTATTTGATGTGTTCAAGTGTGATTTGCCAGCATAAATATTTGACCTGCAAAGCTTAAGCTTTTGAGAGCGGGTCATCAGAACAACAGTTAGAAGACAGTATTTTTGGCAAGGGGCAAAGGTGGAGGCCAAGAGGCTAATAGCAATAAGGGATTTGTCAGTCATTCCTGTATTTAATAATCCTGAGCTCTCTATTTTCTGCTGTTTGTTTGTATTAACCTCTAGTTGAACCCTCTTTAGTGGCAGCCTCTTTTGCCAGAAAGTTCAGTGAACATTCAGCACGGAAGCGGAGAGCATGTCATCTCGAATCTATTAGCCCACAGGGGAGATTTCAGCATACAGCAGTATATGTGTCTGTGTGCCCCTCTCTCTATCTCTCTCTCTCTCTCTCTCTCTCTCCCTCTCTCTCTCTCTCTCTAATTATTGTTTTTGTTGATATTTGTTATTGTAAGTAGATTCGTGTAGCTAGAGAGGAAAGAAAGAAAATGCTGTGTGACATACTGTACAGGTACATGCATCACAAGCCAAATTAAAACAAACAACAGGAACACTTGATTGTAGATACAATTATAAACTGCAGACCAGTGGTGAAAGAGAGTAAAACTATTGATTATTTCTGATGCATTAATGTTTAAGAAACACTTTGGTGCTGAAGCTGGTTGAGGTGAAGATAATTGGAACTACTTTATAAACGTTTGGATATCTTAAACTCTAGCTGTGCAGCATATTTATTATGGCTGATTAAATGTAGAACATAGAAAATCTTTTTTGTAAATTTGTGTTTCAAGACCTTCACAGAATATTACTGCATTAAAATACTTCAGAAATTAAAATATTGTGACAACAAATAACAAACAAATTTGTAATTGCCTTCTGATGAAAGGTTTTTGGAAGCCTTATGTTTTCTCTCACACAAGCTGTGTATCTTCTTCTAATTAAGGGGCTGTTGGTTTAATATCTGAGAATGTATGGCGCAGATGTGTGTTTACAACAATAATCTCACGGTGAGATAAACACCATCAGTTTAGCCAATGCATCATCATGGTATGAGCATGAGCTACTGTACCTGTTCTCTGAAGAAGCTGAAACAAAAGCGCCACCAAAAAGCTTTTGTTTGTTTGCTGTATCAAAAACTTTTGGACGGTCCGAATTAAGAACAGTAAGGCAAGAGTGGTAATGTTCTGTGTCATGTTATTGAAGATACTCCCATTGACTGGAGATACGTATGAATAAAAAACATGGTACTAATAGAGCAGCTAGCAAAGCAAGTTGCATTACAAAAACAACCGTTACTGTATATTAGCACTGCTGAGGGCATTTGTGTGACACAGGTTTTAGCTGTGTTATCTTTGATGTTATCGCGAAGTGAAGCGGTATGTTATTTTTGGAATAAAGCTTTGGCTGTTTAAATTAAGAGTTTGTCTGTATTCCTCTTGAAACACATGAACATCACTCTTATGTAATTCCATCACTATTATTTCAGATCTGTGTAGGAGACATTGTAATAAAAGCCTGACACTATTAGTACACTTTAGTTAAATGGAGCTCATCAGAGTGTGACAGCCTGGTTTCTGGGCCAGTGCACATCTGATTTAGTCACCTCCGAGTTACTTCAACATATGACCGATTCTTATCCTCTGTCACCTCTGAAGATCACATGAGGCACTGGGACATGAGATTAGAAGAAAGTTAAAGGGTATTCTGACTCAAAAGGCAGACAATGTATCTTAAAGAACAAGTTCATGGTGATAGAAATGTTTCTTTCCCATCTCATGTCTAGTGAGTCTTGTGTAACACAGGGTCACAATTTGATAAACAGTACCTTCGCTGTAGATGCTGTTCCTCTTCACCACCAACACAAAATATAGTTCATAAAAATAGTGTATAGATTAGGGCTATACTATTACACCGTTTGATTGATGTATGTCAGTTGTAGATGTTTTACTAAATGGCACTGTACTGGTTTGGTACCGTTTAAAACTTTCAGAGCATATCTAGTGCCACGTAGCTCTCAATATGGCTAACATGCTAACAGTATTATCACTGCAAACACCGGCAACAGTGCTGACAGAGCCAACAGTGTTAACCTGGGAGGAACTGCAGAGTGTGCGCTATACGCTTCTGCAACGATGCCAACAGTTGGGACGGTGTTGTCAGCTGAAACCGCCATATGAGCAGTGCACACATGCAGCAAAAGGCACGCTCGGCCGACCTGTCTACGTAATCAAAGCACAGAGAAGCACAGATTAGAACACACATAGTGAAAGTGGGTTCATTCTCTGCTCATGACGACATCCACTCCATCTTAACATAGAACATAGCTCTGGCTCCCACAATCATTGCATAATAAACAGAAATATCTGATCTCATTCTTACAAATTCAAAACGTAGGCAAGATTATTCTTCCTATTAGGGTTGGGGGGTAAAACTCATTAAGAATGAGTATATCCTTATGGGAGAAGTCGATTTCATCCTCATTAAATACATTTCAGTGTCCCAATTCATCTTGCTGGCCATTTTCTTCAAATACATGCTGCTTAACCTGGGCCAGCTTCTGAACACCAGATAACCGGCAGCAAATGCCCATGGCATCACTGTGCTTGATCATATTTAAACAGCCAATTCTCTCTCTTAATTTCCAGAGGCGTGTTCAGATTAGTATCCCACCAACTGCTTAGACAATCACACTCTGGGACACCAGAGAGTTAATGCAGCACCTTTTATAAGAACAGCATTAAGATTCACGAGGGTGGAGCAGGCTACAGTAGTTTAACACACACTCAGTGAACCCTTCGAGGCTAAAGAAAGTAATTAGAAGAACCTCCTCTGCATCTGCAGGTAAAAAGGTGTGTGTGATTGCTAAGGGTGCTGCTCTTTGAAAAAGGTTAGAAAAAGAGCAGAGTAAAGTTGGGTGAATAATAGTTTCCCCTTTAAACAAATTAACGCTTAATTATAAATAATAAATGTCCAAATAATATAACATACAAATGTATTAATAATATCATGCTAGTAATTTCTTATTTTGGAATAGACTCCAGACTCACAATCAAACAAGCAGCTCATTGTTATAATCTGCTATTCCTAATAGTTATGCCAGAGTAATGAGTTACGATATTATGCATAACTTAGTAGATGCATCATTTTATGATGCATCTACTAAGTTACTGAGCTGAAACTGAGAGTGTATACTCTATTCTATCACAGATATTTATCTTTTGTAACATTTAAAAAAAGCAGTAGCAATAAAAAGACAATCAAGTTCAGTTAAGATAATAATTATTAAAATAAATTAAATGTGCAATATTTTGGAAAGCCCAGGGGTTACATTGATGCCAGTATTTCCCCATACCATATATGAGGGGTTAAGTGAATGTAGCAACGGTTTGGTTGCTACCACATTGCTCCATGTCGTCAACAATAAGCAGCGACAATGTGCCTTGAAAGTCAACTTATAAAAGTTTTATGGAACTCAGAGAGCTTAAGTGATCTTCTCAAGCTCTACAGCCGCCTGCAGCGTGCAGGATGTCTGCTTATATTAATTTCATGGAGTTTAAGAGGTCACCAAACTCATTTGGAGATTCTTACTCATTTATGAACTTTGCAACCCTCCTGTTCTGCAGTGCTCAAAGCTACTGGTCTTGAGATGCTTAAATGTACATGGAATATTATATGGCTAGGTGGCAAAAAGCATAGTGCATTTGGAGTTTAAAGTACATACGGCTAAATAAAAATGCACTTTGAAAGGACATTTACCTGCGTTTTAATGAAAAGTAAGGTGAGCTAGCTGATGTTTCATCTGCCTTGTGTGTTGGGCGACTAGAGCAGGGGAGGCTGGGTTAGGGATAGGGGCTTTGGGGAAATTGGTTTATCCAATATTCAGAAGATTTCCAATAAGACAATGGACTTTTCAGAAAGCAGCTTAGCTGGAGAGCAGTGAAACCCTGGGGGTGAAACTGAGTAAATGAGCTCACTTGCTGGTCTTAACTCTCAGAGAAGGCGTACTGACAATGAAACAGAAAATATGGAGCATTCCTTTCAATTAAAAATGAAGTTAAGATACTAAAGCAGGACTATAAAGGGGAAGTAGTTAGGACTCAGCTTAAAGGTTAATCTGATGGTGCTCTCTCACACTGACCTCCCCTCAGAGCACCCTGACTCACATATTGGGGACAGCTTCACCATCCACAGAAGCCCTTTGACAAAGCCAGTTTGTGGCAGTCTTACGTCCACAGCAGATCTCCCAGTGAGAGTGTTTAAAACCAATGAGGCCTCACATCTGTGCTGGGACTGAGCCTGGTCAGGGGGGTAGTGGGTGATTAATTGATGGTCACATCTCGCTGACTGCTGCCCACACCGCATTGATGAAGAGGGATTAGGTTGTGCACCACAGGCTCAGCTGATAATAGGAGAACAGAAAGGAAATGCTCATGTCACGCTCCATGGCAAGGATTTCAATCAAAGAACTACTTCATTCAGAGAGCCAATACTTTTTTTAAACAAGTAAACCCTTGAGCTTCCTGGAGCCTTTTTTCTTTTTTTGTTAAAGTACCTGTGTCCCCATAAAAGTTTAAATATTTTAATTTTGAATTGGCTGAATGATTTGGAGGAACCTGTTTTTGGATTGGGGAAAAAACTATTACTGCACAAGTAAAACATCCCTGTGTTTTGAGTTATCATGATTACAACAATAATATTAACCTGAGTCATATCAAGTCTGTCTCCGTTACAAACATCCCTAGTCTTGAAAGCATAAGCTGGTAATAAACTGCATTGAAATGAATGTGAATGCTATAAAATATTTCACATTGAAGAAACAAATTTGAGCAAAACATGTGCAGATAGAAGGCATATTTACTAACAATAATATTGTATTTATGATGAACATGGACATAATAAAAGGTGGGGGGAAGTGATTGTCTTGGGGTTGGAAGGTTCAGGTACAGTTTCATCTATCTGAGCCTTTATTTAGCCCCCTATCCTGTCTTGGTACTGGCTGAACTGAGATCAGTCTGCGGTTTTCCCTAGAGACAACACTAATGTCACATACTGACTTGGCACACCAATATTTCACATCCAAACCAAACCTATTAAGGATGACTACTTACCATAGACAAGATATGTCCTTCACAGCAGCAACCTTCAAATTCAGTGTTTTTTCAATCTACACAGCCATACCAACACATACTGTACATGAACACATGTGCACACACATACACACAAACACAGACTGCTGTGCATATTGTTGGTGTTATATTTCATCTGCTGCCACATGTGATGGTATGTCCTCGCTACAAACACCCTTATCATGCCCTTGAAATCTTTAAAATCACATACTGTGCACGGATCAGCATTGTTTAGATGAAAATGTGGCACAGAGCAATATTTGTGCAAATAGTTAAAGTCAAAAAGTCACAGGAGCTACAGTATGCTCATGAAATCAAACTCCAACTAGATGTAAAAGAACAAATAAAGTAGTTTCTAATTGTGAATTCTAAAAGAAAGGGCCCCACATCACGATACACTGAAAATGATGGTGTCTGGTAAATTCACCAAGTTCGTGCATTAATTATTAATTCCAACTCTCAAGAGTTTTGAGCCGGAATGAACTAATTGTGCAGACTGAATATATTGCTTTTGCTATAAATTACTTTTGTATTTGTGGTCAAATTAATAATCTGCTGCTTCCATTCAAGTCCTGACTGTTCAGTTGCTTCTATAGTGTCTGATATTGATTACAAACAATATCATTATATTTTTTCTTGGTCACTTTGGGGCAGTGGTAACAACATTTACATCTTTTGAGTTGATATTACATTAACAGTGGCCTCTAATCCATCACATATGGAGCAACATTGGCATTTATTTTGAGTCATGTTTCTGTCCACCTGGTTACGGTAAGTCCCCTGATATTTACTCTTCTTTTAGCCCTGGTTTTGGTCTCCACCAACTCTTGAGAGAAGTATCTGATTCTGTAGCCTCCACTGTGTTCACCAGCTAGTTGGTAAAGCCGCGCTTAGACTGGAGGACTTTTAGGCAAATTTAACCCTAATTAACCCCCTGACAATCGGAGGAGAAATCCATTCCTTGACCCTTGGTCTATATTGATGTTTGGTCCAGATTATCTGGTAATGTGACGGGTTTACAGATCCGGTCTTAAACCTCCAGAACCGTTCTCAGCCTCATCGGGGCAGCCCCGAAAATGTATCAGACATGTTCGGAGTTGTGTTTTTAGGAGTTAAAATCTGTATAATCACATCTGTTTATGAGCAGAGCTGTAATGGCCAACGAGAGAGACAAGCCGTGGCAGCTGGTGGTGTTTCCAGGCAACGGTAAACATTCAAGCCCTTGAGGCTAACGTTAGCTAAAATACTGCCGTTGACAGATATTAAAACTAACAGCAGTTTTTGCTGAACCCTTGTTGGAAGCGTCTCCATAACCATTTCATCTCATTCTGTTAGTTTCACACTGCAAAGCATCACTACAGCCAGTTGTAGCACCACGTAAATCTCTATTGTTTACATTTGCTTCCTTTATGAGATTACGTAAAATGGTGCGTGCCCTATGGCCCGATAATCTGAATAATATACTGGAGTGTGTGATGCGGCATTATTTTCAAATCTTTGTGTGTGCAGGTTTGAGATGAGAGAGAAACACATCTGTGAAGATTCTCCTTATATGTATGACCAATTTAAAAATGAGTTAGTGTTATAAAACTCTTGAAGTCTGAGCCGAGCTGTAACTCTTGAGTCTTTTTAGAGAGTGTTGAGAGTGAACGCAAACAGTAGAGCTGCGGTTAGAAAAAGAAAACATTGAGCTGAAAATACGCCATAAATCCATTGTTTTTATAAGAATATTGATTATAGCCGCTGATTTGCTTTATTTGTTTATTTTGACTATTATGACAATTTAGGATTTGAGAGATTAGAGGCTAAAGTTTTCTGTGGCGAAGAACAGTGGCGTTTGATTTATGTTCTCCCCTATTCTATTGAACTATACAAAGAAACTCTCCACCTTGACCACACTATTAAAGTAAGAAGCCAACGTTATCAATCGAGGTGTTGAAAGAAAGGGAAGCCTTCTCAACAAGCCATGCTTTCTCAGCCTAATGGATCATACTATGCTGCAGAGAGCAAGAGAGAGAGAGAGAGACAGAGAGACAGAGACCGAGTGAGTGAGACGGAGAGAGCAAGATGTTGCTTCTACGGCATGGTTTTGACTGATTATGCTTTTTTTTCTTAAGCTATTCATAGAAGATAGATTCATCATTCCAATTTGTCAAGCTGGCAAAGATTTCAATTAATTATGTGCAGCCAAAGACTGTGTGTATTAGGCTTCTCTGCCAGCACTAGTCTGAGTCCCCATTTACCGAACTCAAAATAAAGAGGTATCAGAGAGGTGCTTGGATCCACCAGTAATTAATTTGATGAATGCCTCAGCGGCACAAATAGTGGCAGCCGTGCATCTTTTCATCAGACACCAGCAGCAGTCTCCGTGCTCGGTGCTAATTTGAAGGGGGCAGCTCATCTGTATAGTGGATGAGTTTGTGGCTGGGTCTATTCTTCAACCCATGTACTCGTGGCCTCCTGCTGTCCATGTGTGTGTGGGCCTTATGTTTTCTGTCAACTTTGTCCTTGTGCCAAGCAACTTGCTCCATTTAGTGCCCAGTTTTTTGACTTTGTGGCCTGAACTTGATAATGGGAGGCTTGTGGGATTAATGGAAGGTGCAGTCATGTTGCTTCCCGCCTGCTGGCTGTTGTGGTTTTCCAGACACAAAATTGTGGCAAGGACCATCATATACTGTACCTGGCAGGTGTGAAATTGATACATATTGCAATGAAAACTCCTATCTGATGAACTACCAATAATCCATTAGAGGAAAATGTCTGATTGCAATCTTTAGGGATAAGGGTGCATCTTCACAATGATAGATGAAGTAGGTAACATGGTGGAAGGTGTGATTGGGACAATCTAAAATGATGGATCATATTATTGTTATTAGGTGAAAGCTTCAATGGCAGCTATTTGTGATGCACACCGTCAATGTCGACAGGAGCCTCAGCCGAACAAAGAAATAATTGGACTGGTGCCACATAATTCAGGTTCATATTTTCACAAGTGGGGGAACCTCATTATAAATCAGGTCAGCCACTGATACAAGACCATAAATCAAGAAAGACATAGCACGAACAATTAGATAATTACTAGACCACCGTGTCACCGCTGCTGTGCCACTAAGAGAGAGTGGAGAAAGTAACGAACAGCGCCAAGAGCCCACAATCACATTTTCTGCATCAAATGAGACAGCGGAATGGAGATCAAAATAAATTTTAAAAAACGCAGGAATATATACAGTATGTTGATAAATGGATGTTGGCTATAAGCTTTGAATGGTGGTCTATCAATTAACATTTTGCATTAGGACCAAAAATAAAATGTCCGGAAACTACCAATTGTTGCTTAGGTTTGTGTTAATGCATCAACTGTCACCTTTGGTCAGCTACTACATATTCTGTGCTCTGATCAGACCTAAAAGCGATGATATTCATGTTGGAAAGTGTCTCTTCGCTACATGATTGCACGGACTGCCACTGACCCCTAGTGTTGCTCGAATGTTCAGTTGCCGTGTTTGCAGTAGGGAAGCCAGTTACTCTAATTATATCTATGGCCCTTGACTACCCCGAGGCAGAAAGGCAAGATGAAATTCAGAGGCAGGGGTCCAATTGACCCCAATTGAAAGTGTCATTTCACAGGATTGCCAAGTTGGAGATGCTCTCGCTGCCCAGGATGAGCGGATGTTAATTCAACGTTCCTCCTCAGTTTCATTGTTTGATTTTCAAGCAGCTCTTCCACTCTGCCCCCCTCTGCTCGGCTGGGCGGGTGTAGAGCTGCCTGTACTGTTCTTATGTCAAACCAGAGTGCAAGGAAGCTCCAACAGCAGTCAGAAATTGAGGTCACAGCACAAGAGTGAACCAACTGGAACAGATTGTTGTGGAACCTCAAGGCTTTTGCAGACACGTGTTGATCCCAGCACAGCATGTCCTAGCTTTTACCTTCTCAACCTCTTCTTCAGCAACTCTCTTGACAGCAGCTTATGGATAGCAAGAGTGTCCAGGCCTTTCAACCTTACGGCGGCAGCCTTTTTCGATCACGTGCAGCAAACATCCCCATCAATGTGTAAACTATATAATCAGCATCCTAACGATCAATTGCTAATAACTATTTAATATTGAAATAGTAGATTTTGATGGTACGGAATTACATATATCGAAGATTAGGGATCATTATATTATATATATTATTTATATAATAATATAATTTAAAATACATTTGGTTTGTAGCAATGCAGCAACAACACCCTGTAGTTTACCCATTAATTTTTTGTTTTTTTACTAAATATTTAGCATTTTCTCCCCATTTTTCACAATTATTAGAAGCATTATTGAGCTAGTTTTGGATAGTTTCTGGTGAAAATGGTTCAAAATTTCAGTTTACACCGTGCATGTGTTGGAGCTAAATGTAAGGACATTTATGCTTGAAATATGAAATGACAGTTAGCTTTAGTCTAAGCTTGCTCAACCCAGCTGAACAAAATGTAAATGTCTCATAAGATCATTGTCTCTAAAGCACTTTAAATAGATATTAAAGCTGCTCTGCAAAAGCCCCATCTGTTCTACTACATATCCCACATATCCTCATGGAGGAGAGGCAGTGTTTTAAGGCACAATTGATCCTTTTATAATGTCATGACCATTGTATGACCCAGAGCAGGGGGCATGTTTGTTCTGGGGGGGGGGGGGGGGGGGGGGGCCTGCATCCCCACACATCATCAGCAAAAGCAGTGTGTTACGGTCTGGTTATGGGCAATGGGAGGGAGACAGGTACGATGTCTCTGTGTAAGAACAATGGGATTCAAAGTGTTGTCTTGTGTTAACTTGCCACATTTGGCAACATTTCTGACAATCTGTCATTATTGTCACTTTACATGAGCGCTGGGACAGCAAAGAGGGAGCACTGACAGCAGATTGACCCCAGATGCTGTTCATTTGATTGATATCTCTACAGACAATGATCCTTTTTCTGCACTGCAGTGGTGGTTACACAGGGAGGCGTTGGGAGGGGGCAAATACAGGAGAAATGTCACACCAGGGAAGTCAGCGAGGCGTAAAGCCCTGCCTGACGAGCGCAGGGTCATTGGCTCCTCTCTGCCCCCTTTGTGCCCCGGGTAAAATGATCTAAGTGACTCTGGACCTCTGCCACCGATCTGCTAGAGTGCAGGAGTCAACCGCGTAGGCACGGCAGAGTAAAGGCTGGCAAGGGAGTTGCTGGTAAACTGCATGTAGTGTGCTATCGCCTAGAGGACACTCATTCCTTATTTGGTGGTTACATGTTTTTCCATAAGTAGGACATATTAATAAGACAAACTATTTACATGCTTGCAACTAGTCCATTTCACACAATAAAAATATTTCTTCATTTATAGCTGGAAAGTTGAGCCTCACAGAGGATGAACAAAGGGGAGAGGTTAAGATTACATTGTTCTGGTAAATTACTTGCACATAATGGCTGCAAGGCAGAAGCCATATCAGTGGATACATCCATAAAGACTGCGGCACAGAATATGTCTGAGCTAGCTTCTGGTTGTATGCTGTCTGTGTTTGATGGTTGTGATCCACCTTAATTAAATGCGCTAATACTGTCTTTGTCTCAGTTTATTTAGGGCAGTGGAGACTGCAACGTGCACACAAAAACAAAATTATCTTTGTCTTTTCTAACTGACATATTCCACAATAGTAGCAATACATTTTATAAAATGTAGTAAGGCTATTTAATGTGACAAACCTTACATTCTCAGTTGTAGAAACAAAGGAGTTGTGCTTCGAGTTTAGCACTCTGGAGTCTTCATGTTGATCCATGAACTTCAAGTTTTCAGAATTGTGTGCATAGTCCAATTTTTTTGTGAATTATTCTTCAATGGAGAAAAACTTAAAGAGACACATAGCTTGTAATCCAGCCGCTAAAAAAATATTGAAATACTTTCATCAGTGGTTCACAAGTTCAGTCACCATTGTGTTACCTCCTTTGAGGATAGTGACTTAAATGACATTGAAAATGTCTAATCGTGGTAAATGGCACTGAACATTTTGCAATACATAATTGTATGCATTAAAGAAAGCCTTGGACGTGACTGTAGTCACAATATAGTTTACATCATTATCATAAATATCTAAAAGGTTTTTATGGATGTGAACAATTAACGAGTAAAGCATTTGCATGTGTTTGTGTGTTGAAGAGTCAGCGGGAGCAAGTTATGTGGCAAGCTCGTCACTGTGCAGGGTAATAAGGTCAATGCAAAAAATAACCCAAGGGCACAATTCCCAGCAAATGTGCATAAACACACACATTCAAATACACACAAACACACACACACATACACAAACACACACACACCACTGTCCCGGCCTTATGTTGCAGAATCCAAACCAATCGAGTCAATTGCCAGAAAACATGACATGACCTTTCAGATTCACTGAGCATCAACCGTGAGTGGGACTGGCGTGCTTTCCGTTTCAGCGCACCCTCTGCCCCTCCCGCCCACCCCGTCACCCCCAGGGCCCGAAACCCTCCACAAATAATTACTCTCGGTGGAGTCTCTACTCTACAAGACAGAGCCAAAAAAACTTGACTCTGATCTTGACCCATACTTAGGGTACTCTCACTATTAAATCATCCCTCACAGGGGTTTTACTATTTGAACAATTCAGTCACCATAAATTGAAAACGAGTGAGGTCAAGTTCATGTTTAGACAAGATCTGGTCGAAATATATGTTATGGGTTATGCAGCATCAACGGGGGAAAGGTTGTTTTTTCTGAGACCTTTATATGTTTTTTTTTCTAAAAAGGTAAGATAAGCAGGATTCCTATTAAATGTCATATTTGAACCGGAGGTGAAATGTTGTATAGGTCACATGCTCTTTTATTGCCAAAGTACATAACCTTCAAGTTGCAAGAGTAGTGTTTTTTAAATTCAGCAAGAAATGAAGACTAAAATCCTTTAAATTACAAAGTGTTCACACTTTTTTGTTCATGATGTTATTATGCTTAGTTAAACAAAGCCATGTATTTTTATTTTTAGCAAATTCAAGTACCACAGATCATTCAGCAGCATGTTGCCATTGTTAGAAACTTCAAGTTGTACATGGTCAGAAATCTGCCCAGTGATACAGAGTCAGAGTCGGAGGGATCGATTCCCTCTTAAATGCATTTTTAAAGCCCTTGTATGAATATCACTGGTGTAATATGACTACCACCTACTGGTTAGGAAACAGACTCTTCTGTCCATCCCTCCTGTCTTTTTAACAATACTTTTGCATGTCACTGCCAAAAAGTGCAAGACAAGATCCTAGTCCGACCAATACTGATCTCAAAATGTGGGGCCTACTGGTGGCCGATTGATCAATGTAAGCCAGATTCTTTTCAAATTTACAAACGTGTCGCAAGACCGTTTTACGTGTCGCACACAGTGGCACAAACAGTGACGTGACAGCCACACATTCAACATGTTCCCAAGCAGTGGCAGCTGCAGCACAGAGTTCGGCCACATACACACATCAGTGTGGAAGTTCTTCGGCGTGAGTGAAGAAGACACAAAGCTCTCAATTTGCAACACCTGAAAAGTCCAAAATAAGCAGTGAACCACCTAAAAAAGGTCTTGACAACAAAGTGGTCCTGTTGGTGCAGTTAAGGAGAGTTATTTAGTCTTCAATGTTTTATATAACATACAGTTGAATTTCAATTAACCATGAAAGGAAACGATCAAGTAGAAAAAAAAGCTGCACAGTGCACACTTCAAGTATAGCTCTGCGTGGCATTAAGAAAAGAATTGCCTGCATCCAAGCTGTTCCTTTGTTTTTTTAATTTATTATTCTTTTAACTGTAATTTTTTTTGGCCTTGTTGCCGTCTCGAGTGAATCCCCTCGTTTACAAGTGTCCTTCAATGTTTGTTGCTTCGCTGCAGCCTTTGACCGAGTTATCTGAATTAACTGTTATTCCGTTGAGTGTTTATTTTTGTCAAATGTCACCTTTTGCCCTGATGACGTTAATAAATTACTCTTATTGGCTTTTTACCTGCTGTTCTATACGTTGTTTTCGAGTGGAGCGGGCTCAAGAGCTCAATACAGTCAACACGTTTTAAAAAAATTATCAACAAATGTTTGTGTATGCTGTCAATTAATGTTGTTCGAAAAAAAGATATTCAAAATCGCAAAAATCTGAATCGGCAGTTCAAGATTTTAAAAGATCAGAATTGGTCAAGAAAATTGCAAAAATGGGCGCATCTCTAATGAATGGTAGCTTGTTTAAATAACATTTACCTCATGATTGTTACTGTTAAGTAAAAGTTATATAGAATTGTTTTGAGAGGCACAGGACTCACCACTTGTTGTAAATGTATAGGGAACGTTAACAGATGCAGATGCATTAAAAACCCAGCCACTACCAACATAGTGCAAATGCAATGTTTCTCCATACCAAATATAAAAACTATATTTAGAAATACAGATAGATGGCAAGCTGTCAAGAAAGTAGCCCGCTGGCCAAACGTGGATATGACAGGCTACTTGCTGAGTCCTCTAAAAGAGTATTTTTCTTTACCTTGTTTTTTGAGTACTTGTCTTAAAAGACATTTACACTCCAAAATACAAATGACTCTTACTTATAGTTTAATTTGTAAAGGTTTCAGCCAACAATAAACAATCTTTTTCAAATCTAGTTTTCTTATTGTTATTCTATTGACAATGTTACATACGGCACCTGTTGTGTTGTGAACTTTAAGCAAACCAAGTCCTCCTTGAAAGAATTGTTGTCCAATAAAAAATAGATCTAAACAAGTTTGTTTTTGTCAAATTCTGTAGTGTTTGAATTCTAGCAGACAATGTCAAAATGTCAGGGGTGAGGCAGTGAGTGGACTAATTCCTGGTTTGTACTACCGTTCTGCATGGCAGCACCTGATAAAGTCATGGATCAGTGAGGATTCAAGCAACTGACACTCAACAGTGAACTTAAACAATATCATCAGCAACCTTAATGGTTAGCCACTGAGCTGTAACCCAGAGACTGTTGCTCTCCAAGGCTACAAACGCACGATCTCTTTATAATCCAGTAGAGCAAAATTAATTGTCTTTGTTCAAAACATTTAAAATGCAGGCCTGCTTTACTGCTGAGTCTACAAGGATTACTGGTATAAAGGAACCTTTAGCTACACCAGTAAACATTAACAACGATGATGCAGTTGTCTGGTGCTACCGAGTGTGTTAAATTAATACATTTTGGAAGCAATAGCATGTTCCAGTCTTGTATTTTAAATGATGGTGTTGAGGCAATACTTTTGTTTACTTTTTGTACTTAACAGATTGGACTTAAGCCCCGCTAGGAATTGTCTCATGCACTGGGGCACCAAACGGAGCTTCAAATTATTAATAGCATTAACACACGACTGATGTCCTGTTGCCTTGTTTATCCACAGCAACAGGTCTTACATTTAAGATCATTGTGACTGTTGAGCAAACACTTCCTGTGCAGACACTTGGGTTCCTCTAAATAAGTGGTTATTGCTTTTATTTGACTTTTAAAACCAAAATGATAGCACAGTGCCGTGTTGAGCTAACTAACTGGGGCTTTCGGGAAGTGGACTGTGGGTTCCAAAAGGACTGCCCTATGATTGGTTACAAATAGATTGTCTCAGTGAAGCAACAGAGAGTTGCTTCATTCGCACTTGACACGCCGGAGAGAAGGAGTGGCTTAGCTCCATTGAAACCATTATCAACTAAGCCATTTATTTCTGCCATCAACTATGGAAGAAATAACCACTATTTCTGCTGTGTACATGTTGTGGAAGTCCCAGATATGCCGGAAAACTAAACGGCATCTTCTCTGGTCTCATAACATTATCCGGAGGCATCGAGGTGTGTTCAGTGTATCTAGCAAGCCACACATGGGCTGGTTTACTACAGTGGTATGAACCCAAAATAAACAATGTTGCCGTTATTTAATTGCAACAAATGGAAAAAAAGGGGATTTAGAAATAACTACATATTGATGTTTTGTTAGTTCTCTCTACAAGACGACAAGCAAATCACTTTTAAGGTGCTTCTTTTCTCAATGGAGCTCAGATCGATTGCTGCTAGGCGTTGCGACCATTCATGTCTTTGCATTGACTTTGTATGTAATTTACTCGCGCAAAACATTTGTGCCACGTTTGGTTTGAACGCAGCATTAGTCATGTTTGATTTCATCATCAGGAAGCAAGCTGTAATAAAAGTTTGCAACGGCGGCAAATCATGAGGATAATCTCAGAAATGGACACTATTAAATAACCTCTCTGAAAGGCAAAGTTGTATAAGTGTATTTCAATGCAAGTATTCAATGCTATGCTTTTTTAAATGCACTAATGTACAGCATATGTGATTAATGGGCTAAAACATGTATTTACTATCATGGAATTAATGAACACATACATTTAGATTCATATTTTGGCATTGATAAAATATGTAAATAGAGTACAGATAGCAAAATGGCATCAGGTCAAATGTCAGGGCTTTGTTCGCTGGTTTCTGTTCTGTCTTTGATTGTCACAGGATCCACTACTTCCGATCCTCTTTCTCACTAAATAGATTTAAAGCCTGCTACAATACAAGGTCAAGCACATTTAACCCTCAACATTTAGCTTATTCCTCTGTCACATCTGCATCATCAAATTAATGTCACACTAGAACACTTTTTCTTTTCCTCTGAGAGGGTAAACCGTTGCGACACGCAGCGGGGAGGATCCAACAAGTCTCTTTTCATTTACCTCAAAATGAGGAAGGCAAAATTATATGGGGCCAAGAGTCTTAGTACAGCAATCTTATTTCATGGAGGATACTGCCCTTTCCCCTCTTTTTGTGCCTGTGAAGTTGATTTGAAGTCATGGTTAGTCCTTTTGATATGAGGCTGGGTCAGACCAATTTGCCACCTGGTGAGGAGGGGGAAGTAGGGCGGTACATTTTTTAATTGTCAGGTCACTTGGTGCAGGGACAGAAGATCCTCTGGGCACATTGTCTGTCTTTGTGTGAAGGACCAGCCATCTGAAATCCCCCACCTCATTATGAGAGCGGAAAGATTAATTGACCAGTTCACTAACTGGCAGCCTCAAGACTAGATCAACTTAGCAAGGGAACTAACCAATTAAGACTGGACTACAGCACCTTTTCTTCTACCAGGAGTAATCCTTTTTATTAGCATTAGTCTCTATAGTCCTGGAAGGAAGATCAAGGCTAAGTTGCCCTTTGTCAAAGACACACAAAAGACTATAGGCTGTAACAGCATGATCAAAATATTAATGGTAGCATGGGTTGCTCCAAGTTCTGCAAAGCACTACTCAATAAGGTTGTAATAAATGAACCCAAATCAATTTACTTATCAACACTGTCATAGAAATGGCCAAAATCAGCTGGAAATGTAATTGCATTTTTCAGAACCTTTCCTTAATTTACCTAATAATCTAAACAAACAGGAGGCATCAAAAAAGAGTTATTATTTCACAACCAGAAGCCAAATATATGAATTTCATGAAGTCTTTAGAAGACAGGACAGTTCACAGAAAATGTCAACCTATTACAAATATAACAAATGTATGTGTGTGTGTGTGTGTGTGTGTGTGTGTCTGTGTGTGTGTGTGTGTGTGTGTGTGTGTGTGTGTGTGTGTGTGTGTGTGTGTGTGTGTGTGTGTGCATGTGCATGTGCGTGTGCGTGTGTAAACCCAATATGGCAATTCTTTTCATGTTTGAAGGCCAGTCCAATTTCCTATACAAACCGCTGCACCAATGTGACATTTTGGTGAAGATTAACCTTAAAATTGAGCATTCTTTATTTCCTTTCCTTATAGCTTTTACTTCATTCTTTTTTTTTATCAATCTTTTTCTTGAGAATTCAATTCCAGTAAAGGATGATGTAACAATCATTAAAAAACACACACACAAGAAGCCGAATTCACACCTGTGATTTTTCAAAAGCTGCCGTGATGAAAGCAGCTTTAAAGCCTTGAGGAGCACAACAAAGTGCATTTTATTTTCACTAATTACATTCATTATATTCATAACGCATCGCCCAAAATGCCATTTATATTCTTCAGAGTTTCTTCAGTTGTTGTCAAACCACCATGTGTTGCGGTAAAACTACCTGGAGGGGATGGATATGTCATGACCACAGAGGTGTCAGAGATCTGGTGCCAACACCTGTCGGTTCCCAGGGAGCTTGCATCTCCAATAACAATACTGACTTTGACATGAAGCATACAACACATCCATACATATACTTGAATACACACAGAGCTGCACTCTCTCGCATTGTCTTTTGTGCACACACAAATGCTTTGAGGGGGAACAGAGTGAGGGGGAACAGAGTGCTGAAAAGATGTCATCATCACTCTCTTCAGGAGGCCATCATGGATAGGAAGCTAATATACTGTGCAGATATTCCAGCATCCTTTTCACCAAGGGCTGCATATCCCTTGTGGGTGATCGGTAAAATTGGTTGACATTTTCCTGGCTCCAATTAACCTTTGATTTGACTCTCAGTTTTGCCTGTCTTCTTTTATTGTCTTCTTGAAAAAGAGATGGCAAAGGGATAGCACGGTTGGAAACAGAAGCATTGTTTCCCGATGTTGACCATTTCCTTATTTGGCCTAATTGTCCTCTTTCCCTGTGGATGACCACCAAATGGACAAAAGAAGTACTTCATCAGTAGGTCGCGGCATACACTACAGAAGGTTAATACAATTCTGCTCTTTATTAAATTGTATAAAATAACTTTTTTAAATGAAAGATGAGTGCCACTATGTTTTGTTCATGTTATAACTGTCAAATGTGTGAAACACTAACATATTAATAACAAGGCTGATCATTTGGTCCATTTGCTGAAAATCAATGTGTTCTGTTCATTTTCTTCCTTTCAATATTGAGTCCATTGTTATCTCTTTAGATCACTACTAGGACTTCTATTTCATCTTGCGGTATATTAGTTGTGGTATTATTATGGGTCAAGTCACTATTATCACTATTACTGATTATCTGGATTACAGCAAATTGACAACATAATATGTATCTGGATACATGATCAACAAGCCAATACTAAAACAATACATGTGTAACAATTCATTATTCTGCAATTCAAAGACGATTCAATCTGATCTAATTCAGTGGTGTCAGCTACAAACGTTAGCATTAGCTCACACTGACTGCCCTTTTCTTTAACATCAGGTACTCGCCACCTTGTTGAATTTGTAATGAATTTGTTTGTTGTGCAATTAGCATATCATACAGTTGTGCCTTTTGTCAAGGATTGGGTCGAAGTGTATATGTGAGGGTTAATGTAGCTAGCTAGTAGGAGGAAGGCAAGTGTCTCATACACATGCACACAGACACACACACACACTATAAAAAGGGAAACACAGAGAGTTAATTGGAAAGATAGTTTTTGACTGCCTTACAGATATTTCATTACACATTACAGATATGCTATATGTTTGGGTGAGATCTGTGGTTGTGTTCTGATGTAGCAATATCTCATGATCAGTTTTATCAGTTCATCGTTACACCTCAAGTTTTCATAAAAGGTATTACGGAATGTGAAGAGGAGAAAAATTAATTAATGTCAAGAAGAAAGTTGTTTATTCAGTGAATGTTTCTGTAACATAACACCATGTATGTGACCTTTTATACACACTCGCAATGCAGACTGAAAATGTAAGTATGCTTCAGTTTGAACTTTTTTTCCAAATAAGAACTAAAGAAATCCACTGCACAACAGTATTCTAGTTGGTGAAATTCAAATGTAGGGAACTTCCTGGTATTTATTTACACGTGTTCTGTTTTTGCTCATCATTTTCGTTAGGAAAAGGCAGAGTCCTCTTCAAGCAAAAGGCAAGTGTCCTTGCCATTCATTGCTTCCTCTCAGGAGTAGCCATCAGATCCATGATGGCATCTTTACAGGGTTTATCCACTCTAAACAATTGTCACACTAGTGCATGAAGAGTCTTCTATACAATAGTCAATATTTCAGTGCATCTCATTCAACCCATCGTCAGTGATGATTACAGTAAACGGCAGGAAAACTGAGGTCATGTAGCGGTTCAACTCAGGTATAAAACCATGTTGCAGTGCCTGAGCACAACTTACATACATTATTAAAATCCCACGGTCACAAGGAAGCTCACATTCTATCAAAGGAAGGGACACTCGTGACTGCAGTTTGAACTCGCACTGAGGATACCATGCATTACAAAATAGCAGCCTCTCAGAAGGGTGTTCTTCCAACCTAGCCCATTACATGAAGCCTTTTAACTCAATCTTTCCTTGGAGGTGTAGTAAAAATGACCATGACAAGCATGAATGAAGTGCATTACAATTAAACGTATATAACCAATAAAAACTAATCAGCCACAAACATTTCCACACAATCTCTTTTGTTGGAAGTGACCTTTTCCATGGTGAGACTGGGTTGAATTGTTTCACTATTGCACACTTGCTGAGATTAGCAAATCACTGGATGTGTGAAACTGCTTTGCTTGACGTGTAGGATTCCTGAATTAGTAACACTGTGTGGCACTCCACGGGACTAGTATCATTACCAGTGCTTTTACAAGCATTCCTATACTGGTAACTTACATGCCAGCTACAGCTATGCTATCATCATGGCATTCTGGGACTTGTGGTTTACCAGCTAGTGGTCATTGTGTGAGTGGTGTACCTTTCCCAGACCAGTCTGAGGTTCAGCACATAGTGACTTACTGATATTTTTCAAAACATAGTACATTTTAAGGCCAAAGATTAACCTTCTATTCAAAATCCTGATCAAGTGATTAATCAATTGAAAAAGTTTAATCTGAAGTGTTTTTAAATAAACCACCTGCATTGTAAAACAACTCATTAACTCGTAAAAAAAAAATTGGTGTTATATTACCACTTCTCTGCTCTAATAAGTTGCATGTTCCTGTCTATAGTAAAAGTTTACTTGCATTGTTCTTGTCATTTACAGGATACTATAGCTGATGATATAACTCCAGGAGAGAGTATATTGTTTAATTTCTTTCCTGTCACTGATAATGGTCAAGATGAATATATATATATCCATCCATCCATCCATTTTCAATACCGCTTATCCTCATTAGGGTCGCGGGGGCGCTGGAGCCTATCCCAGCTGACATAGTGCGAAGGCAGGGGACACCCTGGACAGGCCGCCAGTCCATCGAGGGCACATGTAGGGACATACAACCATTCACTCTCACATTCACACCTATGGGCAATTTAGAGATCAATTAACCTGCAGCATGTCTTTGGACTGTGGGAGGAAGCCGGAGAGCCCGGAGAGAACCCACGCTGCCACGGGGAGAACATGCAAACTCCACACAGAAGGACCGCTCCGACCGGGAATCGAACCCGCGGCCCTCTTGCTGTGAGGCGACAGATATATATATATATATATATATATATATATATATATATATATATATATATATATATATATATATATATATATATATTCATTCCCATTTCAGTTATGACACTATGTTACTTTCCTGTTAAAGCATATTTCTCTTTAGTTATCCGTCTGTAATAAGAGCGATCCTTTAACAAAAACAGATAAGAGATTTTGGCTCAGATAACACTATGAAAAAATCTCCAATTTAAACAAGGTCAGAAAGGCGTGTGCCCTTGTTTAACAGAGGGTACAGGCTACAAACACAGACGGCATCATGATCCAGTACCATGCCCCAAACGCCCTAGCCCTGGTACCCAGCTAGGGCGAGGTTATACAGAGCCTCAGATCTCACAGAGCTGGAGTGCTGGCTCAACGTCAATCACAGTAATGTCAGCTGACACATTGGTGAGGGTGGTGACAGGGCAAGGTTATGTGTCACTATTCGCTCATGGCCTACATGGGGACCAGGACTGCCAGAGCTCTGTCTCATGTGAGGGGTCACCCTTAGGGTTTGGGATCCAAATGAATATACCCCACTACAGCCGCATAGCACCTACCAGCTAATTGCTACGTTCCCTGCCTGAAATTGTACCCAAAGCTGCCTGAATTACACCATCATGACAAGCCATTATAACATATAAGGCTTTTTTAAGTCTGCATGCTTTCTGTCCTCACAAAATCACGAGTTAATCGTTTGATTTTGTTGTCTAATATTCAATAACATACTGGATATTATCATGACAACATAGTCTCATGTGTGGTGAATCATTCTTACTTATCTAGAAATGAGAATAGGAACGCAACTAAAAACGAACTAACCCAAATCTGAATAAATCTGCCTTTTTAGCAATCAATTGAATGTTTGGTCTAGAAAACATCAGATAATATTGAAAAGTATTCATTTCGCCCAGATCCCAAGGTGATGTCTTTAAATGGTTTCTTTTGTCCAGCCAATAATCCAAAACCTAAAATATTCTTTTCACAATGATAGGCAAAAGGCGAACATAGGGCTGCTCTCTCGTCGATTAGTTAACTAATTCATCGTTTTGTTCTTAGATTTCTTTAGTGGATTGGACGTTGTATTATGCTTTTCATGCTGAATGACTTTTTCCAAGTAACTAAGGATCAGAGAAAAGCATCAGATATTATCATTTAAGACATTAATAGATACATTTTTGGTCGATCACCTCTAACTGAACAAATGACTCATATGTGTAGCTTAAATATTGACCATTGAGCTAATTAAAGAGTTTTAATAAAAGACTAATGGAGCAAGTGAAAAATGCACATTTGTCAATATAATGTCTGCTGATTCTCTTGAAATGAAACATTTAATGAAACATTCAACAAGCTGTCATAATATTTACAGTTAACTTATATACAGCATTATTGCCCACCCAGCTATTCCAGCAAAAAAAACTCAACACTTTTACAATATTGTAGAGTTATATTAGAGTAATACATGAGATCTAAACCTGCAGTGATGCTGTGTTGGTTTGAATGTTCCTCCACTGGTGATGGATTGTTGAATTAGGCCCCTCTGAGTTGTGAATCACGTTCACCTGGGCGGTTGACGTTTAATCAATAAACACCTGAACTGTTGGCATGACCCTGAGCCATAAGGATTTCATTTGGTTTTCCCCAGACCAAATGCTGCAGGACCCCCGCGGATTTCCGAGACAAACCTCCAGTCACCTGTGGTTTATTTGAACATCCACCCAGCAGATGAAATCAAAAATCTTATACTCAAGATAAATAATGAAATGTATAAGGCAATAGTGTGCAATCCAGCCTGTGTCAACAGTTCAGTAATAATGAAAAAAATAAGTGTTCAATGCTAAAGATGACATAACACATTTACCCTTGTTGTGCATAAAGATTATTTATTAATTTTACTTACCCACCTATAAAACACCAGTTTGGGAAGAAACAGGAGAGATATTTCATTATTTCCCCATATGAAGCACTTTATTGCTGTATGTAGCTACCACTAATTCATCCAAACTGCAGGTATAACCAGCCAGGTTTTAAATGGAACATCTTGTGGGGGTTTTTAGGGGCACGAGTCATTTGGCTTCAGAACGTCTCTCACACGGTTGTATTTAACACAAGATACTGAAACATGATATAATGTGGCCATAAAGCAATGAGTTCATAGATGTGGCATACATGAATCTTCCACCTCAATAAATATTTAATCTTTGCTCTGAATCATTTACAGCAAAGCCCTTACTGTTGTTCTTCAGGCAACATGTGCATGCAGTGTACACGGTTGTATCTCTCTCTCTCTCTCTCTCTCTCTCTCTCTCTCTCTCTCTCTCTCTCTCTCTCTCTCTCTCTCTCTCTCTCTCTCTCTGGACAAGCTGCTCAGTGGCCTGGAAATATGGCACATTATGCCGCTCTATTGATTGTCATTCAGAGTTACACACTAAATCTGAATGCAATGTAAATGATATGATGATTCCCTCTAAGGCAACATTAACTTTGCTATTCAGTGTTTTCAAGTGCAAAGGTTGACTTAATGAGTCAATGAAGTCAACAGTAAGGTTCACTTAATGTCGTGGTTGCGCTGGGACATAGACATAAAACAACGGGGGGAAAAAATGTAAGCAATCATGGTTAAAAAAGGGGCAACAGCATACACATGAGATCAATGACTACTAAATGATTCTTTTAATTAAGAGACTGGTTAATATCCTTAAACACAAAATCTGAATTGCTTGAGTCAACTGTGCTATGTACTGTAGTTAAAGGAGTCAACCGGAGGTCATTTGGGGTTTCTGGCTGAATGAGTATGCATATGTGGACAGAAACACTAGAATATGCATGACTGCTATCAGCTCCATGGTTAACCAGTCTTGCTTGTAGCTTAGCACTGTATGAAATGGGACTAGAAATAATATACCCATGGTGCATTTCATAAAAAAGGCA
Source organism: Cyclopterus lumpus (assembly GCF_009769545.1). Lineage (NCBI taxonomy): Eukaryota > Metazoa > Chordata > Actinopteri > Perciformes > Cyclopteridae > Cyclopterus > Cyclopterus lumpus. Next base: position 12,515,494 of record NC_046971.1, on the reverse strand, counting down.
GGACAACAACCACTGAGTATAGTACATATGCTGTAACCTTGACAAATCAATTTGTCAAGCCACAACCCAACTAAAATCTTGTATACATATGTGTATTCAGTTAAGTGCATGGGGAAGTATTGTTCATCAATTGATAGGTTAGGTACAAAATAATACCTTCTACCACAGTTCTACTAATGAAAACCATTGTAATCTTGAATAATTCACTCCGAGCCTTATCATTTCCTTACAGAGGAATCATCACTCCCATCTTCAAATTCCAGCTCAAGGCCGTTGTACACTTCAGCTGTATTAGTAAATAAATAACTAAGGTGACAAGTGTGTGACTGCTTCCTTCGTGTGTCTATTTGTAATGGACTTTTCTCTCTATCCTGTGCCTTCCTATCTTACTTGTGTTCAGTTATTTTGTTTTGTTTTGCAATAATAAATTAGTAGCATGTGATGTATGTCACCCCAGCGTCACTTTTAGTTGACGCAGATAATTCAGTAGTTGTATACTAGGAGCAGTCATCCTGACCTTTTTCATGATGATCTATGAAATATGTCAATTTAGTATGACTTCCAACAACTTGTACAGCTACTTCAATCTCATTATTGGCCCACTTTGGATGTAGATAGCAAGCTACGTACAAAATCCTGACAACACAGCTCTGATTGGTTAATTATTTCTTCAGCCAATGGAAACTGTCCTCATTGACCACAACAAGAGACCTATTTAAATAACATGCAAATCAGGAACGGCTCTACTCCAGTACATAGGGTGGTAGAAATGCACCTGACATTGATCCATTTAGTTACAACAATTACAGTTATCAGTAACAACTATCTAGCCAACAACTAACCTCAAACAAACACAAAGATCAACCGCATTCATGGACTGCGATGCGAGCAAGATAAAACACCTCTGTGAGTTCTAGCTCACACCCCTCTCTTACCCACACAGATCATTAATGGTTGAACTCATCAGAGACCAGGTAAACTCTACAACAGCTTGTGCACCATTTGTATGATTTATGTGTTGAAATCACTGGAGCCTCTTTTCTGTCCATCTCAAGCAACAGAGAAAAACAGCAGCTAATTTCTGTGTGATTTCAGTGTCACTTTCGCAGTTATTTTCACAAGGGGCAAACCCTTTATGTGACAACAGGTGTCTAACAGACGCATTTACACTTGGGACGAGTAAAGATTGTGATGGTGAAATTTTACTTGGACACTCATTTAGAGTTGCCGCCAACTTAGGAAATGATTTGCACCCGTTAATTTCACCAACACAACAGTAGATGGATGTCTTGCATTATCAGGCCATATTGTGCTTTCATTATATATCCCAAAATCAACTGTGTTTACATGCTTTCGTTTCACTTTATGAGATACGCAACAAGGGAGTGGTTAGTCTTGAATTGGGGCCACCTGTATTGCAATCATCCAGCCAGAGTGATTGTGTTTACACAATTTGATTCACTGCGTTACTGAAAAGCAGAATACTGCTGAGCCTTGCTTTATGTCGTCTTTACTGTAGACAATCCCAGCAGAAATGAGAAATGTATAGCAGAAAGCACCAGCCCCCTTGCAGACCAATCACAGTTCCTGCTATCTCCACGTAATATCAACACGCCACCCACAAAAAGCAACAAAAAGAGTGCAACATAAGATATTATTTTCCCTGAGAACAGTGTCATCAACAGCGTATCCTGTCCACGATATTCAAATATGTCCTTAATTCTGCATTTGTGATACATTTCACCACAACAAAAAATGTTCCATGATAGCAACTACCACTATGCCAATTTCTACTTACCTTGTCTTCTCTCTTTCTGCTCTACAGTAGGTGTGCTTTCTCCATCTGAAACTCTGAGACCTGTTTTCACAACAAATAGGTCGATATCATATACTTAATAACCATTTTATGACAATTCTTTAGATGTCATTCTTTCATTTAATATGAGTTACAAAACAAATATTGCAGCGAATATTCAAATCCCAGGTATTTGCCATGTTAGATAACATTAGAGTTCTGTCTTAATTCTCACCTGTACCGCCTTCTCTCCCTGCTTGGTTTGCATGACCTTCCTTCTGGTACCGCACCTGTATTGAGCACAGGTGAGTATCAATATCAATGTCACGTTCTGTGTGCAACAACTCACAAAACAAACACATAAAGTCAGACCAGTTGGAAACCACTGAACAACATGATGCAATGCCAAATGTGCTTGTTGATGTGGATCAGCTACAACAGTGTGAGCTCAAGTCCAGTCAAAGCACATTTTGATGGATCAGTATTAGCCTTATCAACCTCAATCTATTTCCAATCCATTCTTTGCTGCAGTACATTCCCTGTCAAAAATATTGACATTAATGCACAAGAAACACAGTTTAAAGAATTATAATTCTTTACAAACCACCTGGCCAAAATACCATACTAAACTAGCTATTACATACCATATGACACTATACAAAATAGTACAGGGAACTATTCCGTGCACACTGAATATGAAAAAATGTAATTAAATAATTCATAATAATAATATATGATATTCAATGTGACAGGACTTGGGTGAGGACTGGGGGCAAACACAATGTCTTTGGGACATCCCTACTCTCCATATCAACAATTTCCAACGTTTGGCAGGCCAACTCATCTGAAAAAGTCCACAAATGTATACAAATCCCCGCGGTATGAAAGAGTGTGTCTGTGTAAACTTGACCTGTTTTTTTTATGAAGCAACAACTTTATAATTAAATGCATGTCCGTCCCTGTGTGTACCTTGTCAGGTCAAAACTAAAATGTGGCTTCATTTGTTTGACACATTACATTATCCCCACAATGACACAAGTACCTGCAATATAACATAGATATCATATTTGCGATGAAGTTGTATTGTAACTAAATTTAAGCTAACGTTGTTGCGCTAATGGGCTGGAGTTATCTTTAAATTAACTTGGCTAACGCATGGTCATTAACTTACATGTTATGTAACGTTAGCTAAACAGGGGAACAGTTCTGACCTCACTGTTCGTGGCATTTATTGACTGGATGAACACGTGTGTTTATTGACAATGGGCCGTATGCTGGTATTCATTTAGTTACATTAGCGTAGCTTACCAGCATCGTCCCGTGCACTGCAGTGGACGCTGTCACTGCAAACAGGGTCTCCTCAACCCCATTTCAGACAAACACATGTATTAATGTCGGTCTCGTGTACACAGTGAGCCACAGAGTCCCTTTGCTGGTAGCTCAAACCGGACTGTCTCATGGGAGGATTAGCCCTAGCTTAATCCCATCAAACTTCGCCCATTCAAACGAATGCACCAATCAGGCTCCTTGTAGGCATGACGCGTGTCACGTTCCAACCCGTAAAGATGGTCCTCGGGCGCAGAAGGCACAACCGTGGGAATTTGATTCATATACATGGCAATAATTATGAAGAATTGACGAGGCATTTTAAGTATCTGTGTAACGTTGTGTTTGTGTGTTTTTTTTCACATAGTACATTGCTATAGGTTTTCTATTTAGAGTGTAACTGATGTACAACCTAGCTTTTCTTCTGGATGCTTATCTGTGTATTTATTTGTACAATCCCTCAAAACCTATGTACAAATTAACATTTTGCATAAGTTTTATTTCATGAGGTTCTCTTAACTCCTTAACTAATAGGAGTTAAGACTCACTTAAGATAGATGAGGCTATCTTGGTGTAAATTGTATTTGCCAAAGTTTTACATGGGGTTGAACCAGATTGTACACAGGTCAATACAATATGTCATGGTGTTTATGTCTAACTGATTTGATTAGATACTTTTTTATTTAAAGGATAGGCTATATGCTGTGAGGTTCATGCGTTGCTTCTAGATTTAATTTGGATAGGATATGGGGCAGATGTGTTTATTTGTATTTGTTTATTTAAAGGATCCCTATAAGTTATTCCATGTCAATCAGCTAAATTTCCTGGGCTCCACACCTGACCTACGATATATAACACATTACATGATGACCACAGACCCAACATACCTTTAATACATACAAACCTAACACATGATATGATAAACATGCATTGCGTATGCATAACGGTGCATCCATAGACAATGAAAAGCCTATCAACACAGTACATACAATTAAAAATCCATATATAAGGAGAATCATGAACATACATAGATGATGTGAATGAGAATTAAGCAAAACACAAATATTAAAGACTAGTACAGAGCTACCTCCTATTCAGTATCTCCTCTGCATTGCAATAAAGACCTCTTCATATTCTTTCTAAAGAATGTTTTTTTTGTTATGGCTCTGTAAATTCGTTCAAAGTTATTCCTTTGGCAGGATACAAGTTTTGACCGTTACTGGCAAATCTGGTGTTGTTGATGTGTATTATTGCAGTAAACTATTTGGTCAAATAGAAATTATGGCATCTTCAAGTTAATAGTGCTGCTTAACAATGTGGCCATGCATGAGGATATCCTTGATTAGATGGTGAGCTATGAGAGGCTATCTTTCAGCTTTGCTTGCATATGGCTCATAAATGATTTGGTAGAAGGGATTTTACTCTGTGTTTGTGGTGGCATTAATCAGGCGATTTACCATAGCTGTAATATGTTCAGATGAACTACCACATTGAATATTCCATACCTGTTAACCATAGCGATCAATAACAGAATGGAAAGAAAATAGTACTATGCCACATGCCAAAAAACCTTCTTCATTAGTTTCATCTGATAAGCAGATGAGCGGCTTTATACAAAAGTGAAGCGATATGAAAGATCCATAGCCCCATCTAGTGGTCATATAAGGCACCACCACTGCCTTGACCTTTCAAAAACCTCTGCGGTACTTTCCCTGAGGTCCCAGGAAGCAATATTCCCTTTCTATAATGCTCTTAGCCCAAGGCTTTGTGCTGTTGATGTCTTCACTCCTACTTGTCTTGAGCTTTGAAGGAGGGATAGCAGAGAGGAAAATTGACAGCCTCTTTGCTTCAGTGGCATATGGGAGATGTAATTATGACTGTCTACCAATAGATGTCAGGCATAGATGGGTATTTTGGTTACAACATATTAGTAAGTATAGAACATTTTGAAAAGAAAATAGCCTAAAGGGCTATAAAGGTTAAAATGAAGGTAGGTTTAAAAGTAGAAATGATATAGTGATGATATTGTAACGGGCTGAGTGAAATGTAATGTTAACTTGTTATTATTATTATTACTGTGTTTATAGGACGACGTTGTTCAAGATAAGAGTAATGGTTATTGCATTTACTGAGTTCAGGAGGTCAGTGAAGGTCTCATGACCTGTGAAGCTGTTAAACCTGTCAATCATAGCTATGTATGGGGGTGGGTGCCACAAGCGAGAGAGAGAGAGAGAGAGAGAGAGAGAGAGAGAGAGAGAGAGAGAGAGAGAGAGAGAGAGAGAGAGAGAGAGAGAGAGAGAGAGAGAGAGAGAGAGAGAGAGTGAAGTAGGGTGTTTGTTGTTGTCCTGCTAGCATGTGGAGAGTTACGTTTAGCAGTGTTGGCTGTTGTTTTTGGCCTAAGCTACGGCCCACAATGGCCTGTGTACTTTCCAATAATAAATTGAAAGAAGCAGGATAACTTCTCGTAGCTTTCCTTACCAAGAGTCGCTATGTTATCTAAAATATAGGATATGGGTAGAGTGCAGAGAAACAACACACTAATAATAATAATTGAACAATGCGTGTATTATTTTACTTTTGGAATGTATTGTGCATCTTTTACATTACATTACATTACATGTCATTTAGCTGACGCTTTTATCCAAAGCGACTTACAATAAGTGCATTCAACCATGAGTACAAATTCAGAACAACAAGAATCGAGAAAGTACAATTTCTTCAATAAAGTTAAACTACAAAGTGCTATTTAAGTGCTACAAAAGTAGTGACGGAGTTACACGCCGATTGGCAGAAGCCGAGCGAAGTGAACTGGCTGGGGTGTACGGTTAGACCATGTCCTGGATGCAGTACCAATGTTTTGAAGCGGATGCGGGCGGCCACCGGTAACCAGTACTCTGGTTACAGTCTATTATTATATTCTATGCTGAAATATGTTTGTTTGTAGATTGTTCATGTTCAGTCTAAATTTCTCTTCATTACCATGCATCAGATATGTATTAGATTTAGGACCACGAACGTTGACAGTATTGAACGTTGACAGTGGTGAAATAAGAATTGAAAATGTCCCTTTCAATGGTTCAACGTGTGAATGTGAATAGGTATTGGTCACATAAATGGGAAAACCTTTGCCTGCCTTTATGCAGCATTGCCCACATTGTTACACACTGCAGGGGAACACAACATGACACAAATAAATTAAATAAAACATAATTATAATTAATAACTACAAATATAATACTAACAAGAAGAAAACAATTCATAATAAAGTGTTATAATCATAAAATTCCTCAATTCATTTTTAGTAAGGGTCCTTTGGAAATAATAAATATTGTTGTTGTTGTGTCATATTCCAGAGCAATGGGTGGCAGTAACGCTTTTCTTGGAGCAACTTGCGTTAGAGGCCACGAAGAAGTAGGCTAACCAGTAGCCAGCTAGCTCCACCAGTTGCTGTTGTAATGTTAGCAAGTCAAGCCGAGGAGGACTGCTTTGGAAAGCCAGTGGTGGGCTGCAAACCTGCCGCCAAAGCATTCGGATAAGGTAAATGGATACAGTCAGAGTTTTAAGAAGTATGTGATACTATATAACTGGTCACTAGTATTTATGTATGCGGTGTCAATCACACGAGCTAGTGTAACAGGCTGTATGTAACTGGAGCTGAAGTCGGCTTCACTTCACTGCAGACATCTGGGTGAACGTCAGAACCTGCTAGTATTAGCTGCCGTTAGCATTAGCTACTGTTAGCATTAACCAGCTGCTGTTAGCTACTGCCTTGAAGTACTCCTTGTGAACTTCGTGCACCGACATGATTTGTAAATAAAGCTTTCTGAACTGTCAACAGTGACGTCACAATTATTTTTTACGAATTAATCAACGCAACGTTCACTGTTTGATTAAATGACATATTGTAATTTGGATATACAATCGCATACGTAGGTTTTTGATTAACCACCGAACTGTTGCTAACTTTGTATAGCGGTAACGTAACGCTACTCGTTAATTTTAAAATGTAACATTTAAAGCATTGTGCAGCGTGATTAGGGTGCTGTCCCCTGTGCTGTTTAAACAAACTACAGTGAGTTTGCGTTGGTTCGTTGAGGTAACGTTTAGTGTGAAAGCTACAAGTCAACAACCACACTGAACCTCCCATTTAAAAAGGAGCCATCGGCCCGCAAGTAAACTCTGGTGCGATTTGTTTGTGGTTCAAACGCAAAGCAGATTAACAGGGGTCATGGTGAGTGCGTGTCTTGCGAGCACACGCTATAAACGGATAGACTGCTCTTAACTAATGGATCTCTTTGGGCTTTTTGTGACCACAGCAGTAAAACATGAACATTTTAAAGTTTCGTGTTTGACTCAACGACACTGTACACTTGCACTCACATTAAATATAAGACAGGTCATGACTTGTAGACACGTTTTTCTAGACTAGTGCAAGTAGATAAAACGGTGATATGGGTTGCACAATTGAGCAGGCTATATGCATTCAGATGAAGTGACCTAAGCAGATATCATGTATGTAAGGCCAGGTCAAGTCGAAAGTATCTTCTCTTCACTTGGGTGAGACAGATTAATGCGAATGTGCTAATGGCTCTTGAGTTTTTTCTAAAAGACACATGAAAGGAAGAACATGAGAAACCCTGCTCCATTTCACAAGGCAGTGGGGCAAAGGATATATATATATATATACACACATATATGTATATATATATATATATATATATATATATATATACATATACATATGTATGTATATATACGTGTGTGTGTGTGTGTGTGTGTATATATATATATATATATATATATATATATATATATATATATATATATATATATATGTGTAGCGGGGTTCCGTCAGTGTGGTTCTAGTTAAGCCGCTAAAGAGCTGCAGACACATTGAGTTTTTTCCTTACGCGAATGACATGAGCTCATATCCTTCTTTTCGTTTTGTCTTTATTTGATGTAGCAAATAAAACGTTACTATATACATAAAATAAATAAACTCTCTCTCTTATGATCTTACGATCTGTTTCTATAGAAAAACTATGTTCTCTCGTGCCTAATGCAGCTCATTGCTTTGCACCTGCTGCTGTCATCTCTTGAACTTGGGATATCCTTATAGGCTGGTGCTTCATCATGCGGCGGGGGGAGCCCATTTCACAGGCTTTCCAGGCCCCGGTGGATGTCCACGCCAGTGCAGATGGCCATGTTTACATGTTCAATAGGAGGCCCAATGAGTCTACTGTATCCTCAGATGATGAGGAGCTCAATGTCAGGGAGATGAGGCCGTTGATTTTACAAGATCAGGAACAGGACTGTCTGAGGAACATCCAGCTGCTGGAGCGTGAGGTACTAGATGGTGACAACCTCAACAAGCTTGCACTGCAATATGGCTGCAAGGTAAATATTTAGTATAGTCACTGAAATCATTTCTGGTGTTGATCTTGTCCAAGTGTTGACATTCCGGTTTCTGTCAACAGGTGGCGGATATAAAGCGGGTGAACAACCTTATGCAAGAACAAGATTTATTTGCCTTGAAATCTATCAAAATACCTGTTCAGAAACACAGCTTTTTAACAGAGATGTACACGGACCTAAGCGATCCTCAAGAAGAAATGCCACATTCATCCACTACACTCATGAAGCCTCAGGACCGAGCCAGAGCCCAACCACACCTGCAGGAGGTCACAGACTTCCTAATGGAGGTGGACCAAAATATTGAGAAACTGATTCAGACCACAAACGATCAAGATGATGATTTCTTGGATAACTCAGAGAAACAGCAGAGGTTTGGTTTTACAGGGCAGCAGCTGACCAGTCAAGGTGCAGACTGTGGCATCCAGTGGTGGAACGCTGTGGTTGCCATGCTCCTGATAGGCATCGTCCTGCCGTTGTTTTATGTGATTTATTTCAAGACAAAAGATAATGGGGTAGTTAATGATAGTAGTGCTTTACAGTTATCCACCACCTCTTCAGACTCCTCGGGGGCGGGCCTTGGTTCAAGAGAACCGGAGCATTTTCAAGAACCAGGATAGTGCAGGAACGAGGATCACTTTTAAGACTGTACCGCTTTGACAGAAGCAAGTGACAATCAAGATAAAGCTGAATTTCAACATTTTAATTTTTCAATACCCTCATGTATCAGCAGATTTTACCTTTTTTATTTTGTACTTTCATAACTGTCATGTTTGATGCAGATACTTTAATGATTGTCTTGAAATGAAATTGCTGCACTGTCCTTATTTTCTTTTGACAATTTAGAACACTAACATTTTATCAAACTGCCTTCGAAGCTAACAGCTCCCTGAAATCTGTGATCCTTTGATTTGAGAAACAGTTGTTTGTTGGGATCACAGTTCCTCCTGCCTTCCCAAGGTTGAGATTTTAAATGTTTGTGTCTTGAAGTTCCTCGCATGAGACAAGCTGAGTAGTAATTTCCAATAGTGAATGTATTTTTCTGAGGAGAAAAGACATAAGCTCTGTAGGCATTTATGTGCTTTAACACAACTTGCCTCTCCACCAGTGCCTGTTACCAGTATGAGCAGATCAACAAGTGGCATCATATCAGTGTTGTATATTGACGCAATCTTTATAGCTGTCCCAATACAGTAATATATATTTTAAATATTTGCCTAAAAAGGAGAAAAGCATGTGAAATTTAACTGTATTTGACATGGGTTTGAGCATTATTTGTGTGCCTTGTTTGATTTAAGTTATTTGTTGATTGTTTGGTTATTGCCATGCACCTCATGCCTTCTCTCTGGGTCTAAATACAGTGCAAAATGTGTGAATTGTGTTTACAGTAAGAATTAGTTGCAATTCTTTATCCTGTTGGATTGTATGTGCTCATTTGACACCTTGCAATCTTCAAGGTGTTGCATTTTGAAAATTACATGAAGCCATCCATAAGTTCCCTGAATTAAGTGTGTCTTGTTTATTTTGTTTTTCTCATCTTATTGTCCAAGTCTTATTACACTGTATTGATATTTTACGCACAGACTTGGATGAGATTACTCACTACTGACATAAAATATACAGCTACATAAATGTATGTATTGTGTGTGTGTGTGTGTGTATATATGTATCTGCATCTGCAAGGCACCAAAACAAATTTCTTTTTTTTTTAAAGTGCATATATATGTATATATACAGTGCATCCGGAAAGTATTCACAGCGCTTCACTTTTTCCACATTTGGTTATGTTACAGCCTTATTCCAAAATGGATTACATTCATTATTTCCCTCAACATTCTACACACAACCCATAATGACAAAGTGAAAACTGTTTTTTAAATTTTTTCAAATGTATTAAAAATAAAGAACGAAAACATAAGTATTCACAGCCTTTGCCATGACACTCAAAATTGTCTCAAAAGTGTTGTTCTATGAAGAGAGGAGAACCTTCCAGAAGGACAACCATCTCTGCTGCACTCCACAAATCAGGCCTGTTTGGTAGAGTGGCCAGACGGAAGCCACTCCTCAGTAAAAAAAAAGCACATGACAGCCCGCCTGAAGTTTGCAAAAAGGCACCTGAAGGACTCTCAGACCATGAGAAACAAAATTCTCTGGTCTGATAAAACAAAGATTGAACTCTTTGGCCTGAATGCCAAGCGTCATGTCTGGAGGAAACCTGGCACTGCTCATCACCTGGCCAATACCATCCCTACAGTGAAGCATGGTGGTGGCAGCATCATGCTGTGGGGATGTTTTTCAGCGGGAGGAACTGGGAGACTAGTCAGGAATGAGGGAAAGATGAATGCAGCAATGTACAGAGACATCCTGGATGAAAAGACGTGAGGCTGTAATTGCTGCCAAAGGTGCTTCAACAAAGTATTGAGCAAAGGCTGTGAATACTTATGTACATGTTATGTTTTCGTTCTTTATTTTTAATAGATTTGCAGAAAACAGTTTTCACTTTGTGATTATGGGTTGTTGTATGTAGAATGTTGAGGAAAATAATGAATTTAATTCATTTTGGAATAAGGCTGTAACATAACAAAATGTGGAAAAAGTGAAGCGCTGTGAATACATTCCGGATGCACTGTATGTGTATACATATACACATTATATATTGTAGACCTAAAATATGTATATTGGCACCTTTTCTTTAATGACATTTAGTTTGGGTGCCTTGCATTACTCACAATTACCAGAAGATGGCAGCATGCACAAACTGTTTCTGTGGTGTTTGTGGAGTGACGTGACAAATCTTACTATTTGACAGCTTCTTAGTAGGACTGCATGTTGTATGATTGTACACATGATGTAAAAATAGGACACAAGTTGGACACACACAAAAGTTTTAGATTGATGCCAGTTCTTCATGTATTGCTTGATTTGGCATTGAGAGAAAACCAGTCAAAAGTACATGTGTACACCCCTGGACACCACAGTTAATGTTTTGAATAAGAACAGATGTATTTACAAATCAACATTGAATGCACAAATAAAACCATACAATGTAGAACCATATATAATGTCACCAGCAGGCCTAAAGGTAAAATGTATTCCCCCTCTGTGCAGAAGTCAAAGCACAAGGTGAGCACCAGAGCAGCCCTGCTGACACTAATAGGACATTCATTGTCGGGCCCACAGATGCTTGTTGTAATGCGGTCTGAACCTGGATATCGTGGTGGAAAGATAGTGTACCCAAACACTGCTGTCCAAACAGCCTGTAACCTAAGTTTAAAGCCAAAACAAACATTCTACCACGTATCTTAAAGAGATGTTTGAAGTGCTCTAGCAACTTCAAACGACAGGGACATATTTTCACAAACTTCCTAATAGATTAGGAAGTTTGTGAAAATAAATATATAAATTAATTTATTATAACCATTGAAGATGTGTGAGTTCTCAAACAGTATTCATATAGCCTACAAATGAGGGGAAAAAAGCAATACATGTATTTAAATTTAAATTTTTTAATAATTATTTAATATTACAATCAGAAATTATGCACAGTTGAAAAATCGGTGCAACCTTGTTCAATCGAGCCTGTTGGACTCTAAATGTTCTGTGTGATGATGGCAACAGCTGAAAGTGTTCAAAACAAATGTGAGAGAGGTCGGATGTAACAGAAGCCAGAGACAACAGTCTTGGAGTATTCGCAGTTTGAAAACGTGACTCAAACGTTTGAGTTTTTCTGAGACTGGAGGACAAAAGTTTAGCAGTTAAGCTCTATTGCTGCAGAGGCTCTATGCCTTTTATTGTTCCATGACCTCAGACCCTCATCTCATAACTACAGCTCACGAACCCTGCTCTGATCTAGCTCCAGGCCGCAGAGCTATGGCACCCTGCCAGCTCCCAGGCTGAGTCTTATCCTACTGTTGATACATGGGCCTCCTCCCTTTTCTTTTACCTCCAACCTGGACACTTCTACTCCCTGCCTTTCTTTATTTGAAGGAATCCATTTCAAGTCTGCTCCTGTAGCGGACTGATTTACTAAATATAATCAAATTCTTACCTTCAACAAATAAGGTGTGTCTGATTAGGAATAAACTGTTCGTGCCAGTGAGCGGAAGGGTGTGGCTGACACATTATTATCAGAAGAAATGACAAAGATTGGAAGATATGTAATTCACAATAACTACTACTAATACAATTGAAATATATCAAGTAGACTTTTGGCTTTTGGAATATCCAAGCGTGTGTATAGGTATGTTTTCAGGGGTGGTGTCACAGAAAGGCTGGTTCTGAATCCAGCACATGTTTGGGGTAGAGGTGGGGGCTTAAGAGGAGGGGGCTTTCCCCCCTGAACAAAGCACAACCATCCATACAGTCGGGGTTGAGGGTAAATACAGTGAAAAGATTCACGAGCAACCCGAAGCTCTGCAGCTTTAAGAAGTTTGCACACTTGAGCAGCTGGCAGCGAGCCACTTGGCCAACATAAACAGCCCTAATCCTTTTTCCAAGGAGCTTTCAACACTCATCTCTCTGGCACATCGGCCACTGACTGACTCTCTCTCTCTCTCTCTCTCTCTCTCACACACACACATTCCTGTCTGTTGGAGGTCTGCAGAGCCGTCACCAGGAGGCACTGTGGCCCTAGCAATGTAAACGCTGTTGGGTTCATGCTGTTGATCATTATTCACTGCTAAGGTATGTGCCTTCCTTTGATTTTCCCCTGAAGCGAACCAGGTCTCAGTTTTCACCCTTTCTTAGTGGGAATGGAGGCTTAGTTTCACGATGTCATGTTGACCTGAAGCCCACAGAAGTATGGTTTGTTCATACAATTGGTGTTGACAGAAAGTACACTGGAAACGTTCATATGGTGTTTATTCTTCACTACCACTTTTATTCAAATCAGCCTTTTGGTGAAAGGTTAACAATAGCTTTTTTTAAAACCTTTTTTTAACCAGTCTCCAATTGTAATCCTAAAAAAACCTCATAAGCCTGCATAACAATTCACACTTTACAATTCAGTCTATCAAAGTCATATACATTTGTTTTAATCAAAAGAAAACCATAATTTCTAGAGTTCTAAACATCATTTCAGTCTCTGTGATTACTGTGTGAGTGAGGCTAAGGTCGGTTTCACTGGGGGCAGGGACATCCAGGGTTTTGATTTCCTCTGTTCCCGGGGGATTTGGCAGACACAGGATAATTTGTAGTGAAATTTCCAGCGCAGTTTGTTTTGCAGGTGGCTGAGAACGAAGGCAGGGCGTGGTGGGGAATGAGAGAAGCAATTTGCTGTCTTTGAATGTGTGTATTGTTGCACAGCAGTAGGTTTAGTGTTGTGCCGGTATGTGCTATAGTCGGGGCCGGACTAATGGAAGGGAGGCAGCAGCAGAATTTCATGGACAGACCAAAGGGTTGTTGAAAAGGATTTCAATAAAATACATTTCATTATTTGATGAATTTGGTGACGGAGGTCACTTGACAACACAACATGAGTGTATTGGAAGGTCCTCGCCAGAAGACATTTCAGTCTCACAGTGGATTCCATTAAAAGCTCTTCTCTTTGAATCCCTAGCCAGAATTTCTACGTGTAAATCCATACCAGATGTTACAGCACCACTCCAAGAACACACAAAGAGTCGAGGAAAGGCTGTTTAAATTGGTTTTATCAGCATATATCTCCAGTCTCATGAGAAATATGTTTGTGCTTTCAAAACTAATCCAAGAGAATACAGAAATATGCTATCAAGGAATATTTAACCACCAATGGGGGATTTTTCTTTTTTATGAAGGGGATGTTGGAGTTGAATGAGAATGCATATTATATTGTATGCATGCTGTATGTTATCCCTTAAGTCTGACTGTGTAAATAAGGGATCATCTGGAGACACAGCTGGCTGGAGAATGTGATGCTCTGTCACTCATGTTCCTGCAGGGGCGGCTGTTTTTATTTCGCCCCCGTGGTGGAGGAACCAATTGTGCAGCACCTGTTTTACATTCCAGTCGGAGTTTGAGGGGTCTTCACCCGAGGGACGCTTTCAGATCAACTACACAGTATATATATATATATATATATATATATATATATATATATATATATATCTATATATATATACATATATATAGAGAGAGAGAGAGAAATGTAGCCTTTCATTATTGTTGTCTCTTCAATCCTTGTGACATCTCCAGGATATCAGTATATGTATAAACTGTACAAACCGCACAATAAACAACATTTTCACAGACTATTTATACACTCTATGTGTTATAATAATTATTGGAAGAATGAGCTTTAACTATAAGTTACATTTAGCATAAGAACATTAAGGGTAACAAGATAATATGGACGTTGAATATTAATAGAAAGTAACATTATATTAGACAGTTTACATGTTTAAATTAAATAACATTAAAAAGACATTGAATGATGTGTTGTAAAAATTCTGTGAAGATAAACAATGTGTGGTTAAAAAAATGTACTCATGGAGAAATGTCGCACAGTATTGTACGTCTTTATGGTATTCATACCCCGAATCAAGGTGAATGTACTTTATAGACACATCAGGGGTAAATGGTCAAATGAGCAAAAATTGGCAAAATTGTGACGGAATAAGGTAACACATTAGCTTCTATTGCAGCCGTATCTCATATGGTAAAAATAATAATAATAGTAATGTATGTAATGAGATGCCTAGCTTGGCCAGTTGTTGATCATTACTGTCTATACTGTTCTGTTAAATATAAATCCAATTATTAGAAATACTATATGGCCATGAAGCAGGTTAGCGGCATTTAAAAATCAAGTAAATACTTCTATCTGAATCACACATATGGAAATGCTTTGCTTTTAATGCTGCTGTATTTCCCCTATTGTCCTCACATTCTTTGTCTTTTCCAGTCTTACATGTTCTCTTGCAGTGACCATAATGATACTCCTGATGTACTCAGCAAATAGCACACAGTACCAATACATAATTTACTCCCCTATCAGTAGTTATCCAACTCTATTTATTATTACTATTTGTCACGTCGAACATGAACATTGAACATGTCGTCGACTAACTCGACTCAGGGTTTTCCTATTTTGATGGTTGAGTTTTTGATTTTCATTCTGAGAATTTGCTGATCAATGTATTTAAAGTTTTTGTTAGTGTGTGTCAACGATTTAAATATCAGTCAAGTGTAACTGTATCTTATCTTAAGTGGTGTAACTGAGATCATATATACTCTCGCATATACACTTGCACTCCATTGTGTCCTTGTGGCTGCAAAGGACAATGTAAAATGTTGGCAGGAGGAGAGAATCCACTGAGACAGGCATGGATGAGGACGGGATAATGGGTTGGACATGCTTCTCTAGATCAATGGATGTAACTCAACTGAGCACCTGCTTGGCTCGAAGGAGCACAACAAGACATAGACAGGAGGCCCATTATTGGTTCTCAGTACTCTGAGAGCATATTACATCTGCAGTGCTTAGGAAATTAATCCCTTATCTGCCACCTCTATGCATCAAAAGAGACCGTATGGCTTCACTGTCACAAACACTCAATAGAGGTGAAACAAAGACTTTCCAGTTAGTTAGGAACCATGAAACCAGAAATTAATTGATACAATATGGATAAATAATGATGAACAATGCACCATGGAATCCATTATAAACATTACAATAAATCACCAGGATATTACAAGAGTTGTAAAGAGTTTATCAGTTGTAAATTGTTTGAGAAGATACTGAGTGAATGAAGATTTAAATGTTCTCCATTAGGGGAATGAATGATGTTTTCTCATATCTTTCTCTTCCACTAGCTTGTATGCTTGTCGATTAACACTTTAAACTCATTTCTCTTTAAATAACTGGCAAAGAAAACCTATTTTCTCTTTATATGTTCTGCCTTTGTACATTTTCAAAGCCTTCATACAAAACCTGGCCTATGAATCTGAGCTCTAGAAGTGTGTGTGAAACAGCTGTGTCAGACCAGGTGCAGTGTGCGCAGTCCTCCAGTCTCAGGCACAATTTATACGATAATTCGTAGCTCCCCACTGCCAGATGAACTCTATTAAAACTGGATGGTTTTTCAACTGGAGCTGGAATGCCCCTCGCACAATGGTGGAGGATTCCTGGTATTCAAATCATGTTTTTGTTCCATGGTTTTATATTTTTCGCACAAAGACTTTTGGGGGTTTTGAGAATAAAGGGAGGATAATGCAAGTATGCACACTGTAGTAACTGTTCATGAAAGGGAAGTCCTCCTCTGTCGGCACCACATGTGTATTGTTCAACAACTACAACAATGTTGTGGAAATATATATTGGGAAAACACAATATTGCAGTAATTATGCCAGGACACTAACTATAACTATATCATTAGTTTGGAAGACGACTCGGGAAATGAGAACCATTTGCTGCTGGACTCCATCATTTCTGTGAGGGGATTGGAGGTTTTGGGGCTCAATACTCTGCTCATCCCTCTGAAGTACTTAAAAAACATTCAAAGCACATCACGCTGAGAGATGCCGAATTTCCTGCCATTCCCAGATGTTCCTGTGCAGATGTTCTCAGAGGAGACTTTCAAAGGAAAAATTACTTGCCTGCAAAAGTTGCGCTCATATTTGCAGTTGCTCACACGCAAAAGTTGCCGTTTGAAAGTCCTATCTTAAAACACACCAAAGATTGCAAAAGGCCAAAATTAGGTATGAAATGATCCATGCAATAAATAAATGCATTTTAATGTGTGTGAATGTTTTAGAGCATAGAGGATGGTTGGATGGTTGAGTTAGTCTCCAGTGTTGGCCATTACAGGACCACGTCTTATCTTGCATTTCACACTTTACTAACACAACCAAGTGGGAGATTGTGACTAGTGTCAGTGACTAGTCTTCAGGCGAAGCATGATGAGTTCAAACAAAGTTAATCCAGACAAGATAAAGGACTTGGTCAACAAAGAGAATGGACACAGGGAGCAAGCACCTATCTCTCACCGCTGGGCTCACAAAGCTGCCTTACATGGGGAAGTACTTGTCAGCCGTTCCCTTTGGCGAGTGGCTCCTGATTCGAGGCCAGATAAAGACACAGCGACAGGACGAAGACTGAATTGTGACCTTGAGGAATATTTTGCATTGGGGAGGCGGACACAAACTGGCTGTGGATTGACTGATGTGAGACCTTTCAATTAAAAAATGAATCGTGTGATGGCAAGCTACCCCGAAGCACAGTCAGATGCTGTATCGATGCCAGAATAAGCGAACTGACCCGTGTGTTTGTGTGTCTGCAGTCAGCTTGATTGGTCTTTAATTGTGCTTGCAGTTTATGGACGCGGGCTGACTTTTCAGCAGATAACAACAATCAAAGCCAGTGTATAAACTGAGGGCTATCAGTGATGTGTGTTCTTCTGCATGTGAAGGGGAACATTAAATGTGTAGGACAACAACAACATGAACATTTGGGGTCAAGTAGGGTCCCGCAAAGGATATGCAGTCCACTAGCTAATCTCCTAATATAGCTGTACACATCTTTCCTCTTTCTGTCTTGAGGTCAGCGCTGTGTCGGTATAAGGCAGAGCAGAGCATCAGTGTGTTGTATTGATATCTATTATTAATAATGCTAGCCTGGCTAAAGACATAATCACATGATTAAACAGCAATATTGGAACTTGGAAAGACACAACCAATGTGCCGGGAGAATATGAGGGAACTTTCTAACTGAGCTATTGAAATATTTTAAGTAGGTCACGGCCTGTCAAATATTTTTGGAGCAAGTTATTCTGAGATGAGAATATCCTTTCCTTTTGTAGTCACTGGTACGAGGACTCAATCCGCTCAGGCACCTTTCCTCAACATTACCAGAGATGTTTATCAGCTCTGATGAAGGGTGTCACACAGATACTGTAGTATCAATAAACTGAGTTAGTAACCAAGCTAATCACTTTTCAACTGTGCGTGTAGTTGTGTACCACTTTAATCGTACCAAGATAGCAATGAGGAATAGGGGAATATGCCCCTTGAGAAATGTAGGCACACTCTTCTCCCTGCGCCTCTTAGCTCTATGATAAACATACAAGCAGCCCCAAACTTGTGTACAGAGAAAGATCATAGACAGCTGAGCTTCAGATTTGTGCGCTGGTCGAAGTTAATACTGCTAAATATTCAAGCAGAGTCAAACATGCATTTGTTTTTGTGTAAACGAAAGATTAACAAACTTGCAAAATATATATTACAAGAAAGTAGAGTGTTTTCTTTCAACCAAAGATAAAGGTGCAATGTGTAAGGTCTGGCCACATGCACCAAACAAATAGGAGGTGTCACTTAACCTCTATTATATATGAAGAAAAAGAATAGTATACTGCAGTGCAAGAATATGCTAAATTTGACCAAACTGTTAAAACTCTGATATAATCTTCTTGTGTGGCATCGGCTTGTATTGTTGTTTACTGTGCCAATAACCGGAAGCAAGTATGTTTTAAATGGTTCGTTTTTCCTCACTATTTAATTGATAAGATTTTCCTCTTGTTGTTTTTCTGACCTGATTCGTGGTCCCACGGATAAAGCGGAGGAAAGGAATGGAAAACATGATTCCTTTCTATACTTGGAAGTGCGGCTTACACAGTCTGTGTGTGTTTGTGTGTGTGTGTGTGTGTGTGTGTGTGTGTGTGTGTGTGAGTGTGTTTGTGTATCAAAGGTCTGACAATGAAGCCTAACAAACACACTGTAACCTGATGCAAAAGGTCTGACTTTGTTCTCCACTTGAAAATAAGTGACTCAAATGAGTGGGTAGGTGTGTTCAGCTCCATGGCCTGTAACTACCACCCTGTAGTACTTTTACAGCTGTGTCAGTTAGGCAGTCATTGAGTCTTTCAGTAAGTGAAACTCTGACCGGCAAGCAGTAATTGAAGGCGTTTGAGGCTGTCCTGTTTGACAAAATGTGAAAATTGTGCAGCTGAAAAGAAAAAGTCTGATCATTAAATAAAGAAAAGGTGAATAGCAGTAAGGTAACCAAGAACGGGACTGGATGACTGCTTACTCAACCCAGCGTCTCAATGATCACTCAAAATTGTTTCATGTGACATTTGGTATCAATATGAATCTCATCTTAACTTCTTCCTTGTTAGTTTGACTTGACAAGTGCTTGGCAGTCCTCTGTGGTCAGACTCGAGCCTTAAAAAGATTGACCTGGGACAAGTTCCAGGAAAAATGCTTCTAAGAGGCAGTTTCATTTATTTTTAAAGGTATTTCTTTATTTTCAAACCTCACTAGCGCAGTGGCTCGCGGGATGGCAATATTGTTTGGTTGGTCCATGCACCGCTTTGTTGTGACTAAAATATCTCAACTGTTGAATGTATTGCCATGGACAGATGTAGAGGCTTTCATGGACCCCAAAGGATGAACCCTAAATAATTTGGTGATTGATGCTGAGTACAGATCCGATACCAGTGTTTAATTAACAAGCTCATAAGATCGTGCTTGTATGTGTTAGGCAACAATCAGGCTACATAGCGTTTCTAACTTTGTAAAACCAAATGTAACAAATAGATACATAGATATAAATGTACTGGATTGCTACATATTAGAATTGTGGTGTCTGATACCAGATTAATGTTAGCATGTAGCTCAAACCACAGCTGTGCTTGAGTACAAGCTCACAGATCTACTGACATGGCTGACAACATTTAGTCTTGTAAAATATCATCCTGTCCACAAAATGTTTTTGATGACATGCTGGAATTAGTTTTTTGATATTCCCTCAACCTCAATATGCCTTGTCTATTGTACGTTAGCGATTAACAAAAATTTCCTACCAAATTATTTCAGGAATGTGATGAAATGGTCTTTTAGGGATACTTAATTGTTTAAAGGATCATTTATACTTGATATTTGTATGTGTCTTAGTAATGCAAAATAAAAGCTCTGCACTTGGAGAATAAACTAAGTTTTCTGTTGACAACTTGTTTGAGCGGTGGACAGATGAGGGGCTGAGCCTATTCATTGTCACTACTCTTTGAAAACAGAGAGGTTTCCGAGGTGTTTTCCACGTCTTCTCAGGTCTTACCATTGAAGCCCCTCTCAGCATGGCAATGAGTGAGTGACAACAGCCTCCCAGAGATAAGAGCAGAGCGAGAGAAAGACCTCTGATATCAGTATGTGTGTGTTGGTGGGAATTGTGCATGTGTGTATGCACATGTCCCTGTATCTGTCTGTGGGGGTGATGAGTGAGAATCAGGCCCAAGGGGGATCACGTCACCACGAAGATAGCCACCATCGCCTAGCAACCTCAGCCCTCAGGCCCACTGCAGGAAGTGCAAAGTGAAAGCGGATCCTCTTTTCAAGCAGACAAAAACTTGAAATGTAAGACATATTTTGTCTTTCTTGGATGTCTTTAAAGGAAACATTCTCACTGTCAGCAAATCCCATGAAAACACCCAAAAAAACTTTCAACTGAAAATAGTCCCCAACAAATTCCAGTTTGACCCCAGTTTAACTTGTGTTAAAGACAACAGTGCCCATATGTTTCAGGATATTACTGTACTTCATAATATATATATTTGTGACTTACGAATTCAATTGGAACCAATAAACTTGGGGCTAAATGCCACCGAGAAGCTGGCAACAAAGACATATTTTGTTTCAGTATTTTTATAGGATTTGTAGACAGAAGCAAACATTTAAAAAAAGATAATTCTGTAATGACCATTTATTTCTGATATCAGGTTATAGACAATTTATATTTGTGATGATCAGTTTTGTATCCAAAAGTACTTCAAATCAAAAACACATTAACCATAAAGCTGTATGTCATTAAAAAAATACGAGCATTATTATGGTGTGTCGTTTGTGTGGGAGCTCTAAATTACTGCCGAATGTGAGCTGTCACTCTACTCCCAGCCAACATTGTCCCGACTCTGAGCTCGTTTCAGTCGTGTTACTAGACAAATTATTGTCTTCCTGCTAGACACCCCTGACGAAGCACGTCAATACTGCAGGTGCATTGGGCCTGAAATTGCTTTGTTTAAACTTGTCAGATTGGAATGGATTTTTAAGAAGGATCTGTCCTCATTTGCACGGCAAAGCGCTGCAGATTTACACCTTAAACTGCTGTGTGTTGGCTTTTACTTTGTAGAACAGCTAATTATTGAACATTTAGTTCACTTTCCTTTAAATACGCTTTTGGTTTTCCAAGTATTGGTGTTTACGTCTCTTTTCTCCCATGTGTTACAGTGATTCAAAGGAGCTGTTTACAGTTGAATGTGAAGAGATATGCAAATTGAAAATGGAGGATATTCAAATTTGTGTTTTCAGCACATAAAATACAGAATCAACCCAATATTTTGTGTTTTCTTGTAATATTTCTTATTTTTAACGTTGTATTGTACTGTATCCACGTGTCAGTGCACTTCACCATTATTTATGTTACAGTTACTGTTTGTTTATCTTCATTGTACCTTTATTTTAAATGTTTTAATGTGTGATCCTTTGATGTAATATATCCTAATAATGTATGAAGTATAATTATATTGTACGGTTACTTATCTATAGTATGCATCTGCTGCAAAACAATTTTCCTGCCTGGGATTACATGCCACCAGACATTTTGACTCTGTACTGGGCACACGCTGCAGCGCCTTCACTTCAACTGACATTTTAACTGCATTCATCGCTTTCTTTTCAATTGACATTTGAATTCCTCTCACCGCTTATACACTTTGACACTTCAAACATTGTCAAATCTTCTTTTAATAGAAAAAAAGCTGCTTCGGCTCCTCTTACTTTCTCTGTTGATACATGATTTACTTCAACTGGTAGCAGCGCTTAAAGTTCAGCTGACACTTTAACTGACATTGCCATTAACCATTTCATAGAGTTAAACTAACAATCATTTATTTTAGGACCACATGCACCAGCCATGCTTTGCCTGAAACTTGGTCTCCTTTCAGCGCTTTTAATTCAACTGTATACTTACGATGCTTGCAGACAGTCCAACTGCCAGATTAGCTCTTCATTTTTAACTGAAATTTAAAACTTCCATCAGTTTTCATCCTGCCACTTCAATTTATCAACTTAAACTACTTAAGCATTTGAACAATTTTATATGTTGCAACTATGAATTTTCAGCAGTAAACATACATTTACTTCAGAAAAGTTACACTTGTGTATGTCTATATTAGGTTTTCACATTTAAAAAAACATTTTCTTTCATATTAAAATTAAAATCCAACAGTAACACTATATGGTAAGGGTCCATAAATCGTCATAAACTCATAATATCATAACTCATAATGCATGAAAAAGCATTCATTCATGAACCATTGGGAATGTACAATAATTATATTAATAGTATTTTATTCATTAGTTAATGCAAGAACAGTACGAAATACTTAGTTCATAAGAAGATCGTAAAATACTTAGGTTAGGTTGAGGAGAAGATGGTATTAATGCTTAGTTAGGTTTAATACAATATGGTAAAATACTTTGTTAGGTTGAAGAAAAGAGGGTGAAATACTGAGTTAGGTTTAATCTGTTAAATTCCATATATTATTATCATGATTAACTAAGCGTTTTTTTTTTAATGATTTCATAATATTTCTGGCTCTTGTGGTGACCAGGCTCCTTTAATGATCAACTCACCTATAAAGAAGACATGGACATAATTAATAACTGCATTAACTAACATACAGTTCTTGCATTATCTCATGCATGCAATACTATTCATTATAGTACTATTATGTATTATTGATGCATTAAGTCATGGGTGAATTAATGATAATTAATTTTCCCTTACCATAAAGTGTTACCAACACAACTCAGTGTTTTGGCATTTTCACAGGTGTCAAGATTGGTATCAGTCAAAAGAATGTAAAGCTTTACAACAGTCCAAAAGCATGGATTATCCTGGCTTGAATAGTCTTTCCCCCCAATTTGTTCAGAGGACAAAGGGCAATGATGCACATTCCTGAGAGCAGCAGCGGAGAAGCATTCCATCCACTGTTTGCAATTGTTCACAGCTGTAGGCACAGTCTGCTTTCTATTTGTCACATTCACGGGTCAAGCGTCACCATATTTTTCAGAATCACAAAAAACACAGGAGTAAAGCTCCTGAAGGAAAACAGTACATGCAGTATGGTGAAGCAGTGCAGCTGTTATCCTCCCGGCACCTTCGCTATACTTGCTCATCTGCTGTGCTTTGTTATTGTGAGGATGTACACGCCATTGATCTATTTGAGCAAAGGGCTGTAAACAAGACCTTGTCGAGGGTTTCTAGGGTTTGCCTGCAATGTCACAGCAAGAGGTGAAAAGTGCCTCTCATTCCACCTTCAGTATGTCAGTCTTTGAGCATCTAGGTTTGGAATCAAATTTCTGAAAGCTACCGTTGATTTGACTCCTTGCAATATATACATCCCACAATATGTCCTCACCAAGTCACCGAGGGGGAATCTCTCGTCTTT
Organism: Cyclopterus lumpus; assembly: GCF_009769545.1. Lineage (NCBI taxonomy): Eukaryota > Metazoa > Chordata > Actinopteri > Perciformes > Cyclopteridae > Cyclopterus > Cyclopterus lumpus. The sequence goes on along the minus strand of NC_046971.1, from coordinate 12,491,542 downwards.
TTCTAATCAAATATTCAAGGATGTCAGCAGGATTTAGGTTAGTATGAATCTTTGTTAAAGAAGATTCTTAAAAAGATTGAGGAAAATAAGTATAGGTTACAAACTGTCCTTTCCAGTAACAGCGCTCTCTCTGAATGAGCTTCTCCAGAGCCACATGATTAAAAATAGGTGTTATGATTGTGAGTGTGTGTGTGTGTGTGTGTGTGTGTGTGTGTGTGTGTGTGTGTGTGTCTCATTGTCATTGTTTATAATCACACAGCTTATATCTTAACACAGTTGTTTATAATCAGTTGAGGCCAACGTTTCCCAAATGGATTTAGAAGACAATTTGTTTTGGAGAGCTAAATTATATTTTTAATATCCATTGTTTCAAAGGGCAACAACACACACGACAGATTCATGCTGAGGAACTGCCATCAGCTGGAGAATAAAACCTCAGTCATCTTGACCAAGCAAATCGGTTTGCCCAAGCCACAAAATTACAGTTTCTAAGCTTGTGGGCAGGGGAACGTGAGAGACGGTTTTTCTTGTGGACCATGGGTATGTTTTCAGGAACCACAGACCTTAAAGATGTCCGCTGCCAGTAGAGGGCGCTGTAGCTCCTAAAGTCTCCTTTTGGAAAAACGCAGGTTACTTTAATACTGTTTGTTGTCACCAGCTTGAATACGAGAAGCTGCAGGAATATCTGTGCTCATCTTCAGCTGCATTTTCTATGTGACATGTGTTTCATTAACAGCGATGATTGACAATGGTTTCACCAGACAAAAGACCCAAACTCCAAACAATGCGATGGTCTTGTAAGATTGTATGATATTTTTTGTTTTGATTCTCTGATAAATATTGTCCAGTCTTTGAAAGCTCATCTTCTCTGCATTAGACCTCCTGAATTCACAGATTAACATTTTTAAACTGTCTCTGTTTTATGTTTTTTTAAATGCTTCAGATGTCGTATTTTACTACCTTATTAAGCGTGATGTTTACGTACATAAATAAGTGTGTGTGCATGGGTATGTGCGCGTATGCTGGCACTGTTCAAAGGTGTATGCTAATGCATATCGTGGTGTGTCCACCCCCCCCCCCCCCCCCCCCACCCCCCCACCCCCCCCAATGGGTCTGAACTGAAACAGCTGCCTCGCCTGCTTTGCCTCCAGCTGCTTCCAAATTGTCCCACCATTAAGCTATTATATGTTTACAACCACCGCATCCAGCAAACCCACTAGGTGCTAGAAGCCCTGATGATCATCCTCAGTTGTAATGGATCATTATCCCGGCTTCTTATTAAAAGAGCTTTTGCCACGCTGCAATTAGCTGTGATGCAATCAGGTGCACGATCTTAACCGAGCTGTAAAGGTATTGGGCAATATTTGTACTATTTCAATGGCCTGGATATGTCATTTTGACAAGATTCACAGCAACAACAACAAAAATCCTGCAAAATTCATGTACGGAATCATGCATTTCTTCATGATGCAGAGGTTTACTTATACTGCCAATACATTTACAGATCTGCTTAATCTAAATCCTTCATAATATATGAAGAATTGATGCACCTAAATTATGTCCCTTGATATAATGTGTGATTTTGCATGAACATGATTTTTGCTCCTCTCATGCACAAGCGTCCTTTGTGGCAACTCTTTTTTTTATTCCTCCTCTCAGGCTGCTGAGCTCTGGAGCTGTTGGAGAGTGCCCACACATTGATCTCATTTTGCCTGGGACATATCCAAACCCAAACAGCAAGGGGAAGGACCACAACTGGGTGTAAGTCATTCTCTTGCAATCCTGCCACGCTCTGCATAAGTTATAGACAGAGAAAAGCCACTATCATTCACAACACTGTTATTTCTTTATTCAGCGTGTAATGATTCATTTAACTAATGCAACTCTCCCATGTTTTCCTCTTCTCTTCAGTAGATGTACTGTTATTTAACATTTAACGCCATATAAACTGAGCTAAAAGTCATATGCCATAGAGGTGTTTCTTTGTCAAAAAAGTTGAGCGCAAAAAAGCATCTGGTTTATGTTATGACAACACTGCTCTAAGACGAAGCTTGTATACAACTGCACCAGTTAGCAGCTTTTAAGAATTGGATGCATTCACTGTATGCATGTTTCTTATTAACTACAAATACAGAATAATACTGTACTTCATTCAGTGTGTTGCACATTATCAAGATGTACCTATTTCACAATAACTGAAGTATATTTACTGGAGGAAATATATAGAAAAACAACCCAGACTGACACAGACAACATGATTGTCCTTATTCTCATCGATGGTGTAGCGTATGTTGTTTAGTCATGTCAATACGTTCATACTTTATTCCCATATTCTTTCTATGTGTTTATATTGATATTTTTCTAAATAAACCTTTCTATTTTTGCAGTTTATGCGAACAAAAACCCTGGATGGTGCTGACCGAAGCTGGAAGACTGAGAATACAATAGTATATAATAAAAACAGTGCTTTAAGGTACAACTGCGGTGACCTAGTGAGGTGTTGTGATAGACAGCTAGACAGTGGAACACAATCTTTACACACTTACTGTTCACTGTGAACAAAACTATAAGGCTGCAGATAACGATAAGTAATCTGAACAAGTTTTTTCTTATTTAGAAAACTGTAAAAGAAAAATGCTTATAATGAACTTGGTCTTGTCAAACGACAATCCAAAATCTTTGTTTCTTTCTTGAAAAAGTAGTTGTACTGTCAAACTATTAAAAGTTGATTTTGAATTTTCTTTTGACCGACTTAGCTGAGCAGACATTGTCATTTAAATGGTCAGACGCAGCAGACAGACCAAATGGACCAAATAATGACTGTAACACACTAATGACTTTCCTCGACTTGTATCTTCAGGTTTCTTCTGTTTTTGTTTTTGTAAGGTAGAATCATTCAGTAGGTACAATGTTCAAGGATTGTTTTTGTCAGAAACAAACCAACAGAAAATTAAATGAGGGGATGGTCTTCCATGTGTTTGGGTCACTTCATTGAAAGATTGCATTGCAACAGGTTCCTTTTTTTTATCTGCCATCTGTTTGGGGCAAGCAGCAGAAAATACCAATTTTGAATCACAGAGCAAAGTTTACGCTCAACTGGTTGCACGGGGATAACATCCGATGTGCAGTCCTGCGGTTTTATGGCTTATTGGCTGATGTGGTTTGGACTCGATCGCTCTCTTTGGCTGAATATAATAAGTACAACATGAAGGTAATTAGTACTTCTGTCTTATCAGCCATTTATTTTGAGTGTAAAAGGAAAACTTTGGTTAAATTAATAGATAAAAAAGAGAAATATTCTAAATCAGCTACGACAACTGAAGAGGGATCCCTCTTCCAGCTTTCAGGACAGACACACATAGATATAGATGTTGAGTGTAAAGCAGCATAATTACATGTGTTGATACTTAATATGATCAAAATATAGCAATTTAAATGTTAAATGCAATAATACAGTAGTTACTATTTAGCCTTAAATTGCACAATATGAATTAAAACACACTTCACTTGTGTGAGAAGTCATCTGCAGCACTTAGATTGGGACTCAAGAACCAAAATGAAAACATATACAAAGGAGAAGAAGCTTTTTAAAGAAGCAATAACATTTGAAATGAAAAGTTTAACTCATAAGCAATAAAACACAATGAACAATGTTCAGTTAAATATATTCATTAGTATCACATAAACATTAGCTAATAGTGGCTAATTTGAATGAAATGTATTTTTCACTATGTTTTAGTATTTCATATTATCCAATAACTGTCACATTCCTCACTTGATGATTTAGCCTGATTTTGATTCCCCAGCTAGATTTAAAAATATCAACTTCCTCACTGGACTTAAGCTTCAGAACCTGCATTTACAGAAGTACTCTGTGATTCTGGTTCCTTACTGGAAGTGTCTAGACCGATACACAGTTAATGCTCTGTTTTTGTGTATTTTGCTTCTTTATACATATCATTTGATATGTTTTTGTAACTACATTAAGTTCAGTGATTCGTGCTTAACATTGAACGTTACAAAAGGGGAATGTCTTCAGCTACATATTCTATGATCAAACTCGAGTACATCACTTGTTTTGTTAAACATTCCTGGTAATAAACTCACACAGTTGACTCATCACTTATGAATCCCTGCTGGCAGCAATCCTCTCGATATTATGGCCTTCTTCTTTTCCCAGGTGTCTTATTGAAAGAGGATCAACATGCTCGGGGCAAATCACATTTAGTGCTCTGCTGTGGGATGTGATTGGTGATAGACTGTATTAGGTAACAAAAGACTTGAATTAACTGGCTGTCAAATCAATAGCAGTCTCCCTCTCCTCCTCTCTCCATGTCTCACTCATTCTGTGTGTATTTTTATTACATACTGTTTATATATAGAGACACTGTTCTTGGTTGAAGATTTAGAATTACATTTTTAGGGCAGTGGTTCCTAACATGGGGGTTGCAAGACGATTGATCCTTTGGAGCTTCTCAAAGATATTGCGTTAAAATTTCAGGAAAAAGCCCAAAAGCAGACCTTGCTTCCTTTCATGACATCACAAGCCAAACAGTGTAAAAATAAACCCCCTTTGTAAGAGATAGGGTTTTAATACATCTTTCCATCTATTCAATTCAATTCAGTTTATTTTGTATAGCCCAATATCACAAATTACAAATTTGCCTTTACAATCTGTACACATACTTAGCGTAAATCACTCAATACATCAAATTAACTTACCACCCATGATTTTACTAGCAACATTTTGAAAGGTTTAATGAAGACTGGAACAAGTTCTACCTGTTACCTCTGTTTGTTGCTAGACGCAACAGCGCGTGGTTGATATTGTTTTCATCGTGTGAGTCTGTGCCTGTGTCATCGTAGTAAAATGTGGTAGCAGGAACAACCGCAGAACTGGTTTCGAGTAATTTGCCAATAGTTTGTGTCTGTAAACAGTATTTGTCACACAATGGTGTCACAACCGTGCAAAACGCACAAAACATCACAGATGTTGAAATCAAAATAAAGGCCGAGCCCCTGGCTCGATTTGTGTCACAGCTGGTGTAATCTCATTTCTAGTATTGCAGTACATCTGTCAAAGTCCTTTACAATACTATCAGTAAAGGACAAACATCCATACAATTCTGAAATAAATAAGGCTAATATGCAAAATGTGTTGCTGCACACAACTTTAACTTGAAGATTTTCTTTGAAAATGTATCGTGGCTCCAAAAAATGGTGAATTACAAGGCCAACTGTTGTCCTCTGATTCACCCGTAAGCTTTATTTTCACAGTGTTTCATTTTGTAAAACAGATTGATGGTTGTTTGAAAGAACGGGATGAAAAACAAATACAGAATAGCATGTCTTACTCTTTAAAGGCCGTTGTATGGGCTAACAGGCTTATGTAGGCAAAAACAAACATTTGTTTTTTGACATTACACAATAACCATTTTTCTTTGACCATGCATGCAATTTATGCAGCAGCATAATGTACACTACCACCTTCCATGTGTCTCTCATTGCCTTGCTCTTTATCTGAATGTATGACAGATGATGTGTGAGTGTAGGTGTGTGTTTTCTTTGTGCATTGAGTGTGTATCCGTGTGCCTGCCTGTCATTGTGAATCAGTGTGCACTCCTGAGGTCAGAACAGGGGTCGCCGGCTTATTTTTTGTCATAGTCGACAGATTGTTTGGTGAGAACACTAATCTGGAGCTGTCAGAGCTTCTCTGCCAAGCTCCAAAATGTAAATGACCTTGCTTCAAAGGAGACTTTTTCATATGAAGGTCCATCTAGTTTATTTGAGAGAAAATGTGTCATTCAAAAGTTCTGGATAGAAGACTTCATAATTGGATGTCTCAACTTTGCTTGTCCAAAAAAGTACTCAAGGACGTTCTGTGGGGATTTACAGAGACATCACGAAACACCAAACTGCAGTTTTACTGTGAAAATTACTCTAGACACGTTTCTGTAATATTACGTATTAGAAACCACTGAAACACACAAAATTAAGGCTTGGGAAGTTTAATCGCAATATTACATTACTATACTATTCTAATTAACAAACATACATGACTGGGTAGTGGAATAAGATGAAGATGCTGTGTTGCTTATATGCACATGATTGATCTCCTTTAATGTTACTTTGAGAATACAGTGAATGTCTGTCTGAAGTTTGCAGACTATTTATTTGTGCACCAACACAATATGAATCTTGTATGTAATCAGCATAGTGTATAATAATGGTTAGTGTTCACGCAATTGCTATTTTATAATAACAGGAAATAGGCTAATTTGTAATTTGTGATTTTGGGCTATATAAAATAAACTGAAAGTCTCATAATCTACTGTATGTGTTTCATTAACAGGGATGAGTGACAATGGTTTCACCAGACAAAAGACCCAAACTCCAAACAATGCGATGGTCTTGTAAGATTGTATGATATTTTTTGTTTTGATTCTCTGATAAATATTGTCCTGTCTTTTAAAGCTCATCTTCTCTGCATTAGACCTCCTGAATTCACAGATTGACATTTTTAAACTGTCTCTGTTTTATGTTTTTTTAAATGCTTCAGTTGTCGTATTTTACTACCTTATTAAGCGTGATGTTTTACGTACATAAATAAGTGTGTGTGCATGGGTATGTGCGCGTATGCTGGCACTGTTCAAAGGTGTATGCTAATGCATGTCGTGGTGTGTCCTGACGTAGCTGGAAGATATCTAGAATATCTGCTCATTGCAGTTTTTCTCAGTATGTGTTAGTGGCTCAACAGCAGCAGAGGTGAACATTATGTTTATCAAATGATTTTTATGAACTGAGGCGACAAATGCAAATAAAAAGAGAGAAGATGATGAGACCAACAACCCTTGTCAGAATCAGATATAATCAATAGCAATAATCATATTTCTTGCACTGTGCAAGAAATATGAGTATGTTCAATTTACAGAATATAAAATTAAAATAAAGTGCACAGGTAATGATAAACAATACTCTACACAAGTGTACTGTGAGTGTATATGAAAGTGTCGAGTGTATTTAAGTATGAAGGCATATGCAGGGGAGTGACCGATAGGAGATTGTCCTGGGGATGACAGAGTCAGTGAGGGACCCGGGCTCTGTTCATGAGAAGAAACTGTGTGTGTGGCGTGAGGTCTTAGTCCTGATGGACCGCAGCCTCCTGCCAGATGAAAGGGACACAAACATGTTTTGTCCAGGGTAAGAGGGGTCAGCTCTGTGAGAAAAGTGTCAAGAGTTTGAGCTTTATGGTTTCTCAATATGCTGCGGTGCAACATACAATCATCATATCTCAGTACGTGTCATATATGTGGTTGATTGTCATATAATAAGACAGTCGTGGTATGTTGGGATAAATGAATTTTCTGTAAACCCAGAGAATTGAAAAAGAAGGCAAGAATGACAGATAGAAAACATATCAACGTGTCACTATAGCCTAGTGTCTGTCATAGCAACAGCAGCTCCACACGGGACTCAGACTTAGGGAGATTGAAGCAGAGGCCAAGGAGATAGAGAGAGCAATGCATGTTTCCATGGAAACGGGCCGTGCTATGGACAAGCACCTTTTAATGAAGGCAATGTCAATATTCAAGAGTCTTGCTCCAGCAGATGTCCACTTGAATATTCAGCTACGCAGAGAACAAAATCCCAAAGACAATCACATTTCCAATTTAGGAAAATAAAGTTAGGTCAAACAAAAGCCACCAGCAAAGGTGTGTTTGTTCTGCAACCTGAAACACAAGTTGGGTAACATTCTAAAACCACCAACATTTACAGTGTGCATGGTGAACAGCCTCAAAGGAATATTCTGACATTTAATTCTGGCTGATAGTTAGATGAGAAGATCAACACCATTTTCATGTCTCTGAGTATGACGCTAGAGCCAGAAGGCTGTTAGCGTAGCTTAGCATATAACCCTTTGTATAACCAACATGTCAATTATTGCTAGGCCAGCTGTTTATGCTAAGCTAAGCTAACTGGCTGGTGGCTGTAGCCTTATATTGCAGATGTAAGAGTGGCATCAATCGTTTCAGCAAGAAAGTGAATATCCATATTTTCCATCTATTAAACCTATAAGGATGAATGACTGTGACAAAATGAACAGGATGGCTTGAAACTGCAAAAACAAAGAGTGTGCCGTATGTGTGGGTTGTGACGCTGTCAACAGATCCAGTGTTGCTGTCTGCAGCTCACATGTGGCAGACACTATGAAGGTTTGACATGTGTGCGGTATTTATGACTCCTTTCAGGCGAGACAGTCGAGGTTGAATTGCTCTATGTATTATTGAAAACTCTGACAGATGGTTTTTCAAGTTTGTCCAACTTTTTCTCTTTCTCTCTTTTCCCGCCTGTGTTCAATTGGGTGCCAAAATGTGGCTGCGCTGCAGCGGTGCTGTAATATATCATGTACAGTGGGAAAGCAGAGGGGCTGTCTGCGTGTGGCAGAGGCCCGACACTTGATTCATTTGTGACTTAAATGAATGGCCCACTGGAGTGCGGTTGACGCCCTTTAGTATCACCCACAAACTACGGCGCAAGCTGCAGCCCGCTGCATTAGATCACCCACCTGGCTGCGCAGGGATGGTAGATGCTGAACTAAATAAAATGATCTGGTCACCTACACCTGTACTTGTTCCCCTGATGAAATCCTCTCCAAGGGAGTGCTTTAGTTACAAAAACTGCTCCCCTTGACTTGACTGGTCTCATCCCTCCTGATTAACCCGAGTTTAAAATGTGAAAAAGACCCATAAGTATCACACAGTCATCATCACTATCCCTCTCATCCGGCCAAACATGCTATTCTGGGAGCTCACTATCTTTCCTTTGTCACATACTTTCTTTGTTCTCCACTTGCTTTTTCTTCCAGATAACAAAAATCGTGTCTAATATGTGAAGCCTGTCATTGTGCCTGGGGAATGAAACGCTAAGTGTGTGTGTGTGTCTGTGTGTGTTTTTAAACTGAAAGTGTGCTTCGACTCCAGCATGTGATTAATATATCATATTGGTTTCAGGCTGAGATTACAGCCACACGTTTCCTCAAACACAAATATGGGTTTCATTGAGAAAGCCACTTTGGTCCAGTAGACCGTCGTCTTATTTAAAGCGGTAAGCATTATTGCCGGTATACCTCGGCGGCCAGTAAGGAATCAACAAGATTTTATTCTGTAATTCCAGGTTTAGTCCACTTAAGGAACTACTCTGTGTGGCCGTACCATCCTTAGATATTGATTTTTTTAAGCATTGTTTTGTTGGCTGTGGTATTTGAAAATACCACAGCCAACAAAACAACGCTCAGTCTAAAACTAAATCGCTGCTTTTCTGTTTCTCTGCCTCTGCTAAGGACAACGACGCAGTATAGACAATAGTCACCGTAATCATAAATCCATACGGTGACGAGAAAGTGTAATGAGCCTGGGGCATCAAGTTTGAAACCGGCTAAGCTGCAGAAACTTCCAATTAAACTTTATGGCATCCAGAAGTCGAGTAGTAAAGAGCTTGACTTCTTTAGTATTTTAGCCCGATGATGTGCTGATTACAGTGTATTAAATGTTAAGTATCATGCTGCTTTCGCAAGTGATTAAATATGCTACTCGTAGCATTTTAGCGTCAATAAAACAAACACAGATGAGGCTGGCAGCCTCTACTTGGTGTCTTTATTTGCCACCTGGTTTAACATTGTAGGAAATCTGCTTGATGCTTTACAACATGAAACAGAAGGAGGATGCTGTTCTTCCAGCTCTGATGAAGCGTTCAGATTCCCGAACAATGGCAGATGGAGCAAGAGAAACGCTGATGGGGTAAACGTCTTTCGCCTTTTAACTCAAGCAAAACAGAATCAATTAGACACACAAGATTCATGAGGAGTTAATGCTGTGAAACACTTGTGCCAACCATAGAAATTGAATAGGAGTAGAACCGACATTGTTTACTAACAAAAAATAACTAACTGTTTACCTTGGTCATGTGACCAAGGTAAACAGTTAGTTATTTTAGTTATTCAGCCATTTTCTGCTGCTGACATTATTGAGAGTAATGGTTAATGGTAGATTGTAGCCTGAAGACAAACATAATAAAAAACAGTGTCTACTCTTACATCCTTTGAGGTGTCCCGTAGATAAAGACTTGCAGAGGGCAGTATATACAATAGAGCCAAAGCTTTGAAGAGTTACCCTAACTGTAACAATAAATAAGATTCTACTGAGTCCAAATCTAAATACTCTGGAGTTGTTTGACTTATTTAAATGAGATGGATATTCCTCTCATGCCACTAGCAGTCCTCAGACATTTGCAAGATGATTTGAGACACTCGTACGCTTGATATTATAATTGACATGACATTTTTATCAAACACAAGAAAAACATACTTTTACAAAGAGCAACAAGCAATGCACGATTCATTTACGAAACATTAATCCCTCATTAAACTGTAAAGTGAACTAATGTATCATGCGTTCACTTCACATTTAGCTACAAAGCATTGACCTTGAAACAAGGTGGGGCTGTGTATTCTGAGATCTGGATGATTCATCTCTCCAATTTCTCTGCAATTCCTGCAGTCCATCACTGTCATAAGCTCATTATTGATCAGAGACTGATGCGTCTCATGTTCACAGCTAGTTGTCTCCTATGTGCAGCATCAAGAATGCAAAATAAAACCGGATCTTCAACAATGATTTACAGTAACAATAACAACACTAGCACTATGATACTGAGCACTCTGAAGTATGAATATCTTTACTTATGGGTTTTTGTGAGACGGCACAGATAAATTACTTTAGTTTTTCCCAATTGCTAAGACACACTGCATGAAACAGGGATCTACTTGCTCTTCATAACCCCAAACTCTATTGGATTAATTATGTTAAACAAAAGGTAAAACACTTCTACTCACAGCTGATATAATATTTGTGAATCTCTAATGAACTGCTTGCTTCAACAGTAATAGAACCACAAAGATACACAAACGACTATAAAGAGATGAAACAAAATGACCACAAAGAGACCTAAAAGAACCACAAAGAGACACAAAGCGTTGTATAGTCGTTTTGAATCTCTTTCAGTCTGGATGCCTTGCTCTTACTGCATGAGGGTTCTTTTACTTGTTTGTCTCCAGTTGCCTATTGGCATTCATGTATTACACTAATTAAGCAATCTAACTACTAATAATGTATCGTTTATTATGCCAAGAACCAGAGCTATATTACACTTGTTTGTATATGTTTTACAAATGTGTCCCTCTTCTTTAAAATGTAATCTGGTCCCCCCTTTCTGAAAACTTTTAGAGCTGCCCCTGTAGGTAGTTTAATGAGACCCAGCTCCATCTCAATAAGATGGATATACTGTAAGCTTTCCACCAAAATCTTCTAAACGCAGCCTGAAGCGCTTTGCTGTGCAAACTGCAACAGGAAATTACTCCAAATTGTACCCACAATGTGAGTATGTGAACAAAACTCCCCGTACGAGTGTCTCAAATCATCTTGCAAATGTCTGAGGACTGCTAGTGGCATGAGAGGAATATCCATCTCATTTAAATAAGTCAACAACTCCAGAGTATTTAGATTTGGGACTCAGTAGAATCTTATTTATTGTTACAGTTAGGGTAACTCTTCAAAGCTTTGGCTCTATTGTATATACTGCCCTCTGCAAGTCTTTATCTACGCAACACCTCAAAGGATGTAAGAGTAGACAGTGTTTTTTATTATGTTTGTCTTCAGGCTACAATCTACCATTACCATTACTCTCAATAATGTCAGCAGCAGAAAATGTCTGAATAGCTAAAGAGGTTTGAAGCTAAAGAAAAGCCACAAACGTTTTCACGCATCAAAGAGCTCTGAAATGTTTTTTTCAGAATACATACGAGCTCCCATCTCTTACCTAACAGGCAGAGCCGAGTGCAGGTGGTATTTTAAGATATCCAGTGTCACGTATTCATGTGACAATATGCAGTTAGCAGTGATGAAGAAATAAGCAGCTCTCAGTTTCATACTTTTGTATTTAACTATGATAGAGTAAGAGCTTAATTGCTCAGCAGTTCCATTGATGTATTGAACAAAAGCTTCAGAGATTCAACACATGAATCTGTAGAAATTGCAATTCTTCAGGCTTCTCTTGGACCGCAGACAAGAGGAAACTTACTTTAGCATTTCACATTTAGGGAATGGTAAGAAATATGAATGTTGTAAATGAATGGCACTGCAGGATATATGATCGACATTGAAGTTTTCATAACTGCATATCATCTGACAGTTCTTTTGAGAAATGTAAAGAGCTAAAAAAGGTTAAATGACTTCGGATTTCTGTTATCTTAAAGGACTGCCAGAAACTAACACATTTTTCTTTGATATTTGCCAAAGAAAATGAAGAAAACAAACAAGAAATATACATCATTTCAACCACTTGCTGAGTGCAGTTTGAGCTTCCAGCAGTTCACATTAATTGATGTGCCATGCAGCCGAGCTTGCTTCTTGAATGACAAAGTTTTCCTCATTTGCGTCAAAAGCTCTTATCAAAAGTGATATACCTGGAAAGATCAAAGTGCAGCCTAGTGGTTTCCCCTCTGGCACTTTCTGACTGGGAGAGCGAGCTTTTAAAGGACTTGTGACAAGCACATTGCCTTTGAAGAGGATTAGAATTGTTATCGTCTCACGTTGCACTACTGTCCCCAGAAGTCAGTGGTTTAAACTATGTGGCCGACTGAACCCCACACACATTTCCCAGTTGAGAAATATTTGTTCTCACCATTTCAAAGTGGCCCCTTGAGCCCAATAGTGCTGCACTATAATCATAAAGAGCAGGACCTTTATAGAGCACAGAAAATTGCTGCTGATAAAAACTTATTAAGCGTCTTGTTCATGTCCCTGAGGAAAGATTGATTGCACTGAGAGCCTTTTAATATAAATATATTATCTCCCAACAGTGATATGAAATCTCTCTGTGAAAAATGCTGCTCCAACACTTTATCAATGGAAACATGATCAGACACAATCTAAGACTGCAGCACATTTTAAATCCTGCAGCTCCAGTAAAGCTGGATTGAATGAAAGACATACGATTGTTTGTTTCTTTTACCTTGAATATTGTCATCACAATATATGTTGCTGCTCTTTGGATTTTTCGGTTTCAAACAAAGGAAGTATTGAAAAACAGCTCATCCTCCACTGCAAATGGCTTCCACATTACCTTCTCAGCAGCAGTCACTCTGTACAGCTTCTGGACTGCAGATGTTCTAGTGATCATCACCCAAAAGTACAAAGAGTTAACACGATTTTGGGATGACAAAACGATCTCACCACAGGGTCCATGTAGTAGCTGTGCTGGAGTTGTTGGTCATCAATCTTCCTCAGCGATAGATGCTTAATCAATGAGTTGTAGAGGGTTGAGCACTTTAAAGAAATATTTTTGACAGTTTGGGAAATAGTGTTTACATTATATTACATTCATTCAGCTGATGCTTTTATCCAAATCAACCATGTGGATACGACCCCAACGTTTTCTGAACTCATGCAAGAATGATCTAGAAGAACAAATAAAGGGAAACAAAATAAAGGATAGAGCTTTTTAAATGTATTTAATGTTTAATGAGTAGATACCACTGTTCGATCTGCATCATAGATATGAGACTGGAGCCGGAAGATGGTTGGCGTAGCTTAGCATAAAGAAGGTAACAAAATACAACTACCAGCACGTCTAAAGCTCACTGATTAACATGTAGGGCCGCCCCCTCTAAGTCGGTTTGTCAACTCATTGGTAGTTTTGGTCTTCGTCGACTAATATTTCTTTACTCGATTTGAAAGCCTTTTTTCATGCTAAATTACTTATTTTGAAGATACCAATAAGCACATCTCTGGTAAACACATTTGAAGTGGTGCTTTTGTAAGATTCTTTGTGGAGAAACTGTTTAATAGTTGACAAAATCGTATGAGTGTTAGGCGTCTTTGGACAGGCTAGCTGTTCCCCCCGTTTCCAGTCTTTATGCTAACTGTCGACTGGCTGTAGACTTACACGGTATATAACTGACAAACATGAAAGTAGTTCTCATCTCAACGCTCAACAAGAAAGCAAAGAAGTGTATTTCCCAAAATGTCAAACTATTGGACTTCTTCATCATTTTGACTTGAAAGCTGAATTGAAAGTTCATTCTGAATTCATTGACAAAACAAAATCTCTAAAACTAGTACTTTTCTTTCCAATGTTAAAGTTTTTGGAACTTTATAATGATCAATGATCAATTTTTTTTACGCAATCAAAATGTACCCTTCAAATGAAAAACGTTTAACTCACTTCACTTAAAAGCTACTACCATGCCAGTGACTCTACGCTGTGACACAAATGTGATTTCAATCCAGTCGGAAAATAAATTGATGAATAAAGAGTCGCTACATGTCTCGCTTCCTTTTTTAAAGTTGTGCAAGTGAGGCAGAGTCTAGGATTAACAAGGACAGGTTGAATTACATCTTGAGTTTGGGGGCAATTCAATAGGAAGTGAATCAATCTGAGGATTAATTGTTGCACCACATCCTGAGCAGCAGACACTTGATACAGCCAGAGGGAGACTACTATAATGGAAGTGAAATACAGACAGCACACAGCCACAGCAGCTTAACCCTTCACAGCTCTTAACACTATATATATATATATATATATATATATATATATATATATATATATATATATTAAATGGCTGAGAGAAAAGTGTACAATAGTGACAATATGGGTCAGCATTATCAGTGATATATTTTTTCTTGAACAACATATATGATAAATAGTCCAGGTGGATGTTGCAAAGTGCTATTAATGTGATGTATTCCAGTAAGAAAACGTGTGTTTCTTTCCAGTCTGTGACTTTATGGTTATGAAGGATGGTAAAAATGACTCTTTAGAAGCAAAAGCATTTCGGGGCTCAATGATGTGTTATAAATAACACATTTTACAGCTGATAGCTCCTATATGAGTTTGTAGAATGTGGAGGGTGTAATACAAATGTGGAGTTGAAATTCTGCTCTTTGCTACATGTTTTTGATCTGTATTTTTCTCATACCTCCCTGAAATACAGTTTTTTTTCTCTAAAAGCTGTCAAATATGCATACTTCAAATACTGCAGTATTGACACACATGGATTATCTTCTCGAGCAGGTGAACTCAATTATTCTTTTGCTCCAACATGTAACATTACTATGATGCTTGTGTCTAAAAGACTGCTGAAAAAAGAGGCCTGCAAAATTATTAGATGAGACAGAGATTACTAAACAATATGCCTCAGATTGTTTCATGGTAAACACGGTCATGCTTCATGCATCGCTTTGAGGCAGAATAGAGAAGGTGAAGGTCGTTGAGCAAAGATTTAAAGAGAATTAAATACAGTACATGGACAGAGGCAATATGTTGTTTTCATGTGCATAACATATTTAGTTTTACTATCTTGGCATCAGTGCCTAAATAACCATTTGTACATTTTCTTTTCTTTTATGAACCAATGTAAAGAAAGACTACTATATTTTTAGCCAGATGGACCTTCAAACAGTTGGAGCTATTATTCATATCACACAATCACTTTCAGTAGATGAAGTTTGCCCATGTTTTCAAGGAATTTCTATTTTTGTGAAGCACATTAAGAACTTCTTTCGTTTTGAAGTTGAACCTAAACGTGTGCAGCAGTTGACGGATCCATCATGGTCCCAGATGCAGCTGTTCTGGAGCTTTCGATGGGATAAACCTTTCTCACCAGTTCTACATAGTTCATGTGAAACTTTTCCTCCCAAAGGTTTTGACCCTGAGAGTCCGCTTCAGAATATTTTTAGCGTACCTTTGTACAGAGTCCACAAATACTGTATGTACTGAGGCAGTGAACTAAAGCATGTACACATGTCTGAGCGACCTCTCGTTTGTTATTTTATATAACAAACTCTTTCAGTGATATATTAATAGATGTGCTATTGAATGACATAATCTGACCCACATCTGTTGTTGCATATATTGCATTCTCTCTCCATCTAAGGATGTCTTCCCATCAGACCATATGTGTACACACGTGTTCACATATTTCTATAAACATCTTGCAGATTTTTGTCTCGGCTGAGATTCATTGCAGGAAATTGATTTCTCTTGGAGATTACTCTTCCTAAGAGATGCTGCTCTGATCTGAGGTACACACTGTCATTTGTCAGGTGTCTCTGCGAACGCTCTCGTGCTTTGACTTATCGCATCTGGGTTGGCTGGAGAGGAGATAGGCTCCTAAACAAATGGCTGCTGTCACACAAGGGGAGGCAGCCTTTAATGAGCCTGTCTTTACAATTGGCACGGCCCATGTCAAGCTGCAGGCCTGTTCTCAACCAAAGCTTTAGCGCTTCTGTGGCTTTAGCTTTTTTCTACCTCGTTACTATGTGAGTTACAGCAATGCATCGGTACAACGTGGAAATACTGAATGTTAAAGTGCAGGATCGTTCAGAGACCAGCGTCTCTGGAGCTTCAGCATACTTTGTCCTGATCGTCCTGACCATCCGATTACATTTACATGATAGCATATTCTCTTTTCATCATGTCTGAACAAGATACACTTACTTCATACTGTCTGCTTATAAAGAAAGGAAGAGTGGAGTTTATGTTATTAGGGCATCAGAGTTCCATGTTGATTGTTTTTAACCACTTGCACGATCGAGCAAAGAGTTAATTTACTAGCCCGACTTGGCATTTTACTTGAGTCGGGCAGTGGCCTTCAAAATCACTGTGGAGAATGTAACTAGTGCTATGTCTGCAACACGTGTTAAGAAGCCAATACTGAAAAGCTTGACACAGTGAATGTGTTATTGCAAACTGTGTAAATAGCCTCAGTATTCAGATATAATTCAATATAGAAAATAGAGTAGTTTAATACATTCGAAAAGTTTCTTTTGTGGTCAAGTAAATGGTCTCTTTTGGAAATTTGCCCCGATCACCACTAAAGTTAAACATGATTTGGCTGCTCAGAAGAAGAATAAACATCCCAAAATCTGCTATTATAATGAAATCAGTTGTGACAATGACCTCTTCGATGCTTCATCAGTTGCTCAGGCGATGTACAGATTTAACTGAATATTAACAGAGACATGTTTAAATTAAATACTGTAAACCAAATAAAGTAGCTCATGTAAATCATGGCAGACTTTGATGATCTCATTAAGAAAGACAAAAAAAGTCCAGTTGAGTTTATAATACACAGAGGTTAGATTTTAATAATACCCACAACCACCGTATATTTTATGTGCCCTTGGCTGACAGCTAACAGTCTCTTCAGGCTTTTATCTCATACAATTATGTGTTTTCAAGGTGAATCCATGCCTTGTCCGCCAATAACAAAGACACCTCCGCCCTGCTAAGTAATATAGTCGTCTTATCTTTCAGATTAAGATAAATGGGTCAGTTGGAAAAGTAATTAGCTAACCTAACTAAAGCCGATGCATGTTTCTTGAATAGCTACCCTTCATCACAGTGTGTGCCGAACCTGCAATTGGCTCTCATTTCCTTTGTTCTCTGTGAAAGTGAATCTGTTTAGAGAGAATAGAAATGATTGATTTGCAATACTGCTTCCTCTCTCTTCCTGACATTAAATACCTGTTCATTATAATTCCTGAATACGACAATGAGCTATAGAGTACTTACTTCATCACACAAAGGTTGAAGAAATAATTAAAGACGCAAAGACACTAAGTCAGGCAAAGCCTGTTTGAAGGATTTAGACTTCATGCTGACAGAATATTTTCCTAAGAGACTGTATTGTCTCTTTGAAAACTGTAGACAGATTTATTGCAAAGGATTCTCAAAGCACAAAATCCACTCAGAGATAAATATCTCCATCTATTTTTCTCTCACTCTGAGAGATAAGAACCCAAGCTAATGATTCAGACAGCATGTTTTCTATCTCAGAATAAGGTTTGAATATTGCCGGTGGTTATCAGGACCAAAAGGCTCTTTTCTCTACGTCTTAGTCTTTTTAATCATGCACACTTGTGGACACAGTTCCGAATCGTCTGGGATTTGAACCCAGGACCTCCCACACCCAGAGGGAGAATGAGACGAGAGCAAAGAGCCACATTATTGTGCAAGTGGGAAACTCTCATAAAACAGCATACCGAACACATGTATATTCAATTACATGTAATGTCATTGTGCAGTACGAATATACCTAACAGATTACAGTATAGGCAAAGTTACAATAGATAACAGTGGATATATTATAGGATGTTGACAGGGTATGTATGTCTGTATGTATGGTAGATTTGGCAGCAGCTAATAAATACAGTAGTTCTGCTTAGTATGCTCAAAAGACCGACTGTGACACATATTGATGCAGACAAAACCCACAGGATGTTTCCCCAATTCATGATGCAGCTGTGTTTTAGGGAAATTACTTTGTAAAAGAATTTTTTTGTTTCACTGAGTTCCAACAAACACTGCTTAATCAGTCTTTAACAGAATCATGGATGTACTGCACAAAATGAATGTTTTAACCTGCTTTTGTGGTTTTCAAAATGGTTTCCTGTGATACGTATTCTTTGTTTTAGGCTGTCCAACGTCATGTCCACATTTGAATTTTGAATGCCATCATGACTGCATAAAAAGGTGGAGGGCAATTTCAAACAGAAGGGTAATGTGAATACATCAGCACAGATTTCTTTTCTTCTGCTGTATGGAAATAAGGTAGTGTTTTTGCTTCACATTATTAAACTCTCCCAGTAGGAACAGCGTTAGATAGTCATTTCCATTTTAAAGTGCCTTTTTTCAAGAATAAACTGAGAATTTCCCATCTTGTACAATTGTCAGCAGAATAATAAATCTTCTGTTTCAATTATTTTTTTGGGGAAAGTCACACGCATGGAGAAAAGCTTGTGGTTCACAGTCATAATGTAAGCTGCTGTACACAGTATTATTTCAAATCCACAATATAGATCTTTTTTTTATATACATCATCACAAGTGGCTTTTGGGATTTAGTCGAGGCCAGTCTCTACTGCACCCGTTCCCCTCCACAACCAAATTGAGCTCTTCTTATACCCCTGGTGACTCTAATTAGACCAGACCTACCATCACTGTGGATGCGTGATGCTTGATTTTATATATATATATATAGATATATATATATATATATATATATATATATATATATATATATATACATACAATGAACTTGTGTCCTTCACACCACCTCTCACAAACCAGCCGTTGTAACTGCGCTGCGTCGTTACAGAGATGAAGATAAATCATCTCTCTATATAAGTTTGGGTTCTATGAACTGTACAAAATAACCCTTGAAGGGAGCAATAAGCAATGTTGTACAACTGATTGCAATTACCAGCGTCTGCCACTCCAAAGAGCCATCTTTTTGTATCTGCTATTATTTATAGTCTCCAGTGGTGATGGAGAGACTATTTCAAATTATACTCAATTTCAGTTAAGTGCAGGTCATATCTATTATTATTATTACTTTTGAGCAGAAATACTATTTAGTCCTTAATAATTAACATACGTTACATTCATGTTGGCATCATTCAGACCAACGAGAGTCTGATTATCGAAATTCAGTATGAAGAACATCTCTTATTTCTAGCATGGCTCAATAATTATATAATGTTTCTGTGGAAATGTTAAATAACTTTATTTACTTAACACAATCTATTTTGAGACTGCAGCAGTTTTTCCTCCCACTCTGCCCGGCCTGTCACAGAATAATATCAAAGTGTTATTTAATTGCGGTGATTCTTTAATTATTTTTCAAACGCATATGTTCTCCTGTAGATGAAACCTTGTTACTGTGTGCTTTCATCCTCCGCTGTGCTTTAAAGTGCTTTTCTATCATTTTGTTTTGCACTTTGTCTCGAGTACGTTGTAAATTTCAAACGACGGGGAGCCACATAGATTCAGACATATATTCGGGTTGGTTTTTTTCCTCTCGAGTGGCTGCATCTTCACTCTGCCTGCTGGAGCAGAGCAGCACATAATAGTCAGCTCTGTGCTCATGACTGTCGGTCGAAGCTCTTTAAAAGGTCAAGCTACGATTGGAGGGCACTTCAAATAGATTAAAAGAGATGCCTTGTTGTATATGAAAGGATTGAAAATAGTGTTGATGAAAAACACTGCTGAGGTTTAAATTCATCTACATTCATAGTTCACACCCGCTGAGGGATCCTTTTAACGCATACTGAGATCCATTTGATGCTCCACTGGATTTAAAGTGGAAAAGGCAGAGCCTTCAATCTGAGGACACGTGTGCAACATTTAGCACATCTCCACTTCATCACACTGCTCATACTTCCTGAGATATTATATATTGATCTCACTGAGGCAGCTTTCAGTTTCTCCAATGCAAATATGACAATTATTTTCTCACCGGCTGTCAGCTGCAGCTTAACATCATGACAGGAGACACATTGACAACCCAGAATATGAATGACACCTCCTGTGATTATCTGTAAGTGTACAGGTAGTTTCCGTTTCTGCATTACTGCACTGTTATGGTAAAGCTTTTTCCCCATGTTGATGCAAATACTGACTTTGTAGTAATTTCATAAAGCGGTGAAGTCATGCCAGTTCAGATGAGGAGGTTGAACTCATTAACATGGTTAAGCACTGCAACACTACTCACCAAGGCACTGATCTCTGGTATTAATTAGGTCACAGCTAAACTGACAAGCGCCACTGAAAGTCAGTCTGTTTATTTCTCACTAATGATGTGAGGACAGAGGAGTGATGGTTTAATCATCTGCTCTTTGATTGGCTGTGGTTTGAATAATATGAGGGTATCTTATCGGTGTGTAATGAATTCAAATCCCATATTCTTGTTGTTTGATTTATACAATTCAGTTATTGATACTCATTCAGATCTCTGCATGGAGACAGCTGCATATTTGATGGTGCAGGTGGGACTAGCGAGCTCTCCAGGTTTTAATGTTAGCATCTAGATTTTTTTTAAAGTAACACTTTGTACCACAGCTTGATTCTTTTTGAACAATTTCAATATCACGTTCCTTTAAATTGTTGCGCTCTTTGATTCAAACGTGTAATTTACAGCAAGACAAACAGGTTGTGGATGTGTGGGAATATTCACCCAAAGCCCATGAAGTATTCATGAAACCCGTTTCACCCTGTCAAATGTCCCACCAGAGACACAGTATCAGCCTCCTTGCCTTCCCTGGGCCGCATCAATAGAGTGAAATTAATACCACCCTAAGTATCTTTAGGGCAATCTTTCTTTTTCAGTAGCAATGAGATTACATGTTTCTCTATTGACTTGGTGTTGTGCAGTATGTAAGCAATCCATTATAATCGGATTAAGGCATGTTGTATGAGGACCAGGACTCTGGATGTGTGAGCAACAGTGTGGCCACTGAGTTTTAATGTCTGAACCTTTGGCTCAACAGCTAATGTTGTTTACTCACGATTACCTGAGCCTTGTGAGCTGCACGTCAGCGCCATGCAGCCAATCGAATCATCCCACACTAATTAACTTTCAAGACTATGCAGAGTCATTACAAATGTTGTTTCCCTTCATCATATCTCTTCTGCTGTGTTTCAACAATCAGTCTCTGGAAGATTGAAAACTAAATTGAGTTTGTCCGTAATGCATTTCAGCCACAGGCAAATGCTAATTTAGCTGTCAGCGAGGAAAACAACATGGAGTGAAAAAACACTACCTGTGCGGCAGCATTGATATTAGTATACTTTTCATTAATCTATAGTGCTCCAAGCTACTTTGATGTACCTGTTTTCTTATTGTAATACTTTTGTAAAATGTTTTATGTCTATAACCAACGCTGTCATCTTGAATTGCGCTTATAGATATGACACATTTGCAACAGAACACTGTATATAGTTTAAGAGAAATGTAAAGCAGCCCCAATTTTGTTTTGTAATGACATGAACAGAAAAGTTTCCCATCAACATATTTGCAAAAATCTTCGAATGTGCTGAACGATTTTTGCAAAATGCTCAATGGCAATATCCACAAGTATTAACTATTCACCATGATTTATAATGTCATGCTCATAGGCCCTCACTGGACTGTTGCCTTGGTTTATAATATAGGAAAAGTATTTATTGTAAAAGCACCATTCTTGCCGGCTGTGATTACTTCCTGGTTAAAAAGCTTACTAACAGACACACAATCCAAATAAACAATCATGATGCGACAACTCTGTTGTAAATAGGTGGCTGCTGAGTAATAACGCCTTATAAATGGTTGGTTTTCGGTCTAGTTTTGAACTGAACGTTTCAAGAAGAACAATCAACTCCGAGACCAAATGAACGTGATGCGACAGCTGACCATGATGGTGTGGTTGCTGAGCTTAGAAGAAAAGAGCATGAATCGTTCAAACGAACTGAACAAAAGGATGAAATCGTTGCAAGTCGGCCAACAATGACGTCAAAAGGAAGTCAAAGAATATGAATTTCATTTCTAGGACGCAGAGTGATTGAAATCTAGTGTGTGTTCATATACTGTCCTGCCGAGGGACAAAGCCTCGTAATCTTCTCCAGTAAAAGCTGATCTTGTGTCCTGTTGGAGCTGCAGAACAGTGTGACTGAGCATCCTGACCGCCGGTCAAGTAGCCGAGTCTGATGACTTAATTAAGGTCACAGGCTGAGAGCACAGTTAGCGCTTCCTCTGCCTCATTAACATACCTCTTTGTTCAATACGCTGATGTGAGGCAATGATTTACAGTTAATCAGCCTCACAGCGTTACACCTCCTGATTATGCCAAAGTCTATTGAAATAGGCTCTCTTGAGATTGTATGCAATTGGATATTTAGTTTTGTGATGCCTTAAAGGTTTACACTGTGACTTAATTGTCCAAAACATCACCTATAACATTTTACGTAGACATCCTCGCAGACTCACTCTCCATCGCTGGTGCTTTGAGCTCATTTACCCAGCTCCGAGAGAAAGACGATAGCTGACAGTGTGAAGTAATCTGCTGTATTGATCATGCCGTCTGAGAGCGACTTCAGTAACTCCAGAAGCAAACACAGCGAGCATTAACCCTTTACTCTGAGGCACAGGAGGCAGACAAATAACGGTGACACCAACGATAAAAAAAACAAGTGCTTTAAACATTAAATATGATTTCACAACATCACACTTCCCCTCTCTCTGTGTGAACTTGGGTTGGTCATGCAGTGTGTTTTTTACCTGTAAGAAGAGGAGTGTGCTGCGGGGATCATTTACTGACACTGGCGTCTACGGTTCTGGAGATCAGAGGGTGAATCCTGAGGGGGTGTTGATGCAGACTCGCGCTTTGGTTTGAGGATCTGTATTACGTTGCTCCGTCAAGCCCCTCTTCCATCAAGTTCAGGGAAACGGAGCCCGTTGTTATCCATAAGCCCATGTGTCATTGAATATTTATCATGTATCTGATTTGAGGGGGAGAGATTCCTGAGATGTGGCAGCCCCCCCCCCCAAGGCCTGCAACTCAACACCCGGTAATAGAAGCCCTAAAATGTGGCTGTCATTTTCTGCCTTTGGGACATGGTTAATTAATTACATGTTGGCCTCTACACTTAACTCTCTGAGCAAACCTCTCAACGTTATTTCACATTTGTCCCAACTCTGCCAGTGTGGTACATACGGGTTCAAACTGTTTGCATTCATCTGAGAGAATATGAAATGTAGCCCAAATCCTGAGAAGACACACAGCAGCCTGAACATTCCCTTTGACTGTCTACAAATGTACTGTATCTGTCTTCATGGCATTACTAAAGTAGACAAATCAGGTAGATGATGGAGAATTCACTCGTAAGACAAGTAGCGTGCAAATATTGAAGAAAGCTTCAATATGTGCACGCTACTTGCAAATATTGAAGAAAGCTTCAATATGTGCACGCTACTTTCTTACGAGTACTGGGGAGTCAGAATGGCCATGGTTCATACAGTTATTGTTATGTCTAAAAACAATGGAACAGATCATATAAAGCCACAGGCATATCTATATGCATGAGTCAATGTGTGTAGTTCATATGAAGTACATGAACAAGTGTGAGTGTGTGTGCATGGGTATAAGTGTATATACGGCATGCAGGTGTACAAGTAGATCTATTGGAACTCATTACATGTTAACATCTCAGTTGTTTAAGGCACTCTTGATTGTGTCAAACACGTCTTTGTGTTTGCTCAAATTATAACTCAAATTGACAACTATCATACAACAAGTGATGATCTGGTCGACTAACATGCCAGAATACGAGAGATTCTTTGTTTTAGCTTGTTATTTTTCAGTTTTTTCTAAGCATGACTACCAGACACACACTAATAACAAATATTGTGTAGAATGCCGACGTCACACCGTACGTGCAGCACACTGTTAGCGCTGCATGTGTTTGATGTACTTTCACTCCTGTGTTTCAGTTGGAGCTACTCCGTTGTGGAGGAGATCGATTTTCTGCAACACGAACACAAAGTGATTCTCGAGCCAAGGGTATTAAACTCAAATCATTGTGTTCTATTGTTTGGCATGTCTTATTGATTATCTCCTGGGTTTCACTAGCGAGAGAGAAATATTGTAGCCTCAACAGTCTTGCACACAAAGAATTAAATCCATTGGAAAACAAATCACTTGTGCAAAGTGATACAAAACATCTG
This sequence comes from Cyclopterus lumpus, assembly GCF_009769545.1. Taxonomy (NCBI): domain Eukaryota; kingdom Metazoa; phylum Chordata; class Actinopteri; order Perciformes; family Cyclopteridae; genus Cyclopterus; species Cyclopterus lumpus. The sequence continues at coordinate 12,466,942 of NC_046971.1, read as the reverse complement.
TTTGGATTTAATCTTTTCTTGTGTGCGTTGTTGGCAAATAGACCTGAAACAGCATGTAATACCAGGTTTATAAGTCACAATATACATACATAGTAGAACTGGAAATGTAGTCATCTCATGTGCTGCTGCCCTGCGGCTGCCCTGTGGTCAGATTTGCAGTGGGAGGATCAGACGGACAGCAGCATCACTGCAACAAGTTAATACAGCAACGTTTTGCAGTCAGACAGCACAAGAGAAAAAAAACTGTTCAGTTATTGATCCGCTGGCTCAAATCCCTCATTATTTTATAGTACCCCGTTAGGAGCCAGTCCCAGAGGACGTGACGGCAGAGTCTTCACAGGAGACCGACTCACAGAGACGCATCGTGCATGATAACAATGATGAAACCTTCGTTCAGCTGAAATCAATATTCTGATCCATGAGTCACTCTTGATGTTCTCCCTCTTAAATAGACACCGCAGGTACAGAAAGAAAATGTCCTTTGCCGAGGTGCAATCAGTCTCACAAAGAGTTTTTCAAATATGATGTCATTTCATCATCTTGGTGAATGTGAGGAAACCACATTTCCACACACACACATTAATTAAAATCCAAAAATACTGTAATTTGTCTAGTTATCTGTGTCACGCCATCTAATTATGCAGATTGTATTGGAGGAAACAGCAGTTTTGCCCGTTGTCGTTGCTACACTCATCACCAATTCATTGTTTTTAATGTAAATGTAAACCTGTCAATACTCATCTGGGAGGAAAGATAAGAACAAAAGCTCTTTTGTGACATCCCTATTGTGGCATAAACAAAGCAACAAAAAAACAGCATGATGTTGTTAAAAACAATCAACTTTATATATTATGTACAGGGGTTCAGTGGGTTGTATTTAGCTCTATTCACTGACTGTTCTTTGTTTTATCAGTCTGGCATTAATTGAATAGGCGTCACTGAATGTGTCACTCAGAGACATTGTTTCCGTGACCGATGCATTTGGAGTTAAAACGAAGCATGAATCCATTACCCTAAGCGCTTATATTACAACACATATGTGTGACAGTCTACACTGGATCACCTCATGTAGATCTGAGCCAAAGCAATGTGGCGCGGAAATATGGTTATTCCCCCTGAATTCAAATGCATCACTAAGCCTTGTTTTGTTTATTCCCGTTGAATTCCGTATTGAAGACTGAAACCTACCATTATCCTCTGTTCTCCAGCTGAGTTATTCATCTGGGTCTCCTGCCGTGTCTCCTAAATAAAAAGCCCACAGCGCCTCGCCAACCTCCCGCTCCTCAAGCACCGCAGGGTGCTTCACAAAGCTAATGGTCGCACCGGGGCCTGTCAGCCCTCTCCAAAGCCCATCCTTTGTACACGTTCTGCTCCAGTCTCACCCCTGCTGCCCTGCACCTCACTACAAATGTCAGAGAATATTGATTTGGCTCATAGTGACAAAGTCTTCTGCCTTTGTAGTACTGCAATAAAAGAAAAAAACCATGAACTTCATACATGCTGCAGCTAGACACTCAATATTTCATCTCGAAGTGCACATTTTCAACTGAAGGTCTTTTATAAATGACATCAGCAAAAGTAACTGCCAGCTGAAACATCACGGTGGTACAGTAATTGCAAAAATGCTGCTAGGTTGTAAGTTGGCCTCATAAATTCTGCTCCTCTTATGAACACGTGGGCTCTTTTCGACAACAAGCTTCGGAAGCATCACAAATATTTACTGTGAGTCTTTTTGCTTCTGAGCGTGGCAGATACAGACAGCAAGGAAAGCAGAAGACATCATCTGCATTTCTGCCTGATATCAGCTTCAAAAAGGGCAATCACAGGAGCACCACAGACAAACCCAGCAGAGGAGGAACCAAGAACACGAGCGGACAACAAGTGGGTGATGGCGCTTGTAAAAGCATACAGTACGTCTCCAACTTTCACTTCCACAAGCTTTGTGACATTTCAGCATCAAACTAATGGATACAGAGCTATGATTTCATAAATGATGGCCATTATTTGAACACCTTAATGTGCTTCTTGTCACACAATGTCCGATAAACTGGCCCATTCTTGGTCAGCGTGAAACAAAAGAATGATATTTATCAGAAATGTAATGACCACGAATTGTTGCACTGAATCGATGTGGCATGATGCCCAGTTTCTTGTGTCTTGCATGGCTGATATCTAATTGTTTCTGGAGAAAAGTCATTAGGAGTCAGTTGACTGGAAATTCTCAGAGGAGAATCACTGCAGTCATCTGATAACATCCAGGTTCCCTTTCAGAGGAGTTTATTCAAACTCCTCTTACAGAGACAGCAAGAACAAAAAGCCTCTGATTTCCCCAAGGTGTAATGATATTAGTATGATTACATTGTAGGAAGAAAAATAGAGTTGGTTGACTATATACTGTTTGATGGCTGTGTTGTATGTTCTAGGTGACATCGAGGTGACTTTCCTCAATAAATCTGCAAACAATGGCTGATCATCAGATAAATCCGGGGGATAATTAAATGAGTGTGTGTGGAAGATGAAATCACATATTTTGGGATATAAGATAAAGATTGTTTGAAGTTAGAAAAGCTTTATTTTGAGTTGAGAGGCAGTTTGCCCTCTGCCTGTACTTGTGCATGTCCTGGTCCCTCTCCGTTCGCCGTGCTCGCTCAGGGGAGCACTTCTCTGTAATGCTAGATGCATCCGTTGCATCTTCATCCCTCATTATTTTACCCCTCAAAGACCTTTGCTGGAAACAGGAGATGCTGCAATCTGAAAGAAAGGTTTAACTCTTTGTTGTGTCACACTGTGAGCTGTGTTGTCTAATGTTCTGTCTAGACATGCTTTGATAAACTCACCTGATGCTACACTAAGGAAATACACTCAATGTCTTTAAATGGGGACAACAGATGTTATTGTTTAATAGTGAAATATAAAATAAATACAAACCTCTCTGCATACGTGCCACTAAAATGCTCAGATAGACAATCTATAGCCATGTTTCTTTAGGCTATAATCAACAATTTCAATTTAAAAGAAATTGATCACATATGTTCATGTGAAAGGTTTCTCCTCAGCGATAAGGTGCGTGTTTGTGTTTTTCAGCTGGTGTTTTGGTTGACTTTCACCGCTCTCCCCAGCGTCTGTTCCAGATGCAGCAGCAGATGTTTTCAGCGTAAACTCTGAGCATCCTACAGTACCAGCAAATGACAGACACAGTTAGCAACTAGCTGGAACAGTGCAGCAGGAGTTGGTAGAGAACAGAAATAGAGCTAAAAGAGATCAAGTATTGGACTTCCATTTGTTGATGGCCAGAGACACAAGTCCAAATTAATGTGAATATTGCTCTTTATCTGATGGTCTTGCCATGAGGACCCACCTAAAGAAAACAGCATGTGTACATTCAGCAGCTATGTGCTAACGGTGCTAAATGATGTGCTAATGTACTCTGCTAATACACAAGTTTTTACGTCTTACCAACTTCTCCAGGTAACAAGTATCAATAAAACACAATGAACCATAATTCAATCAAAATCCACAAATCTGGCCTGAAAATGAAGAAAATCTGAAACAATTGCATGAGAGTCTATGGAGCGCAGTCGGTTAGTTGTTGGGCCCTGGTCGGAGCCGGTCGGAGCCGGTCGGAGCTACGCCATGATTGGCTATCACTGTTTGTTTACAAACATAGTAATTGGTCTTACTGTGAACATTTCCTTTCATTGATTCTTATTCCCACAAAAAAAATTTGACCACAGCAATGAAAAAAAATCTATTGCAGTCATGGTGCAATTTTCCTTGCTTTCATCGGATTAAATAAATCAGTTTGATTGCACCACTAACAGCTGAACCTCTTTTGCCCGGCTGTTTGTCTATGTACTTACTGCCTGATCTGTTCCATTTCTCAAAGAGTCAACCTGTCCCCAGAGGCTTTTACGCTGCTACATGATGATTGATTGCTATTTCTATTTCATTTCGGAGACAAGCTAAAGAACAGGTAAATGAATTGTGGGTGGGTGCATCTATTCGAGTGGGATGTTGAATATTGAGTATAAATTATCACAGTTTGACTGACATTTAATATCCTGATATTATTTTAACCAATAGAATACAATTATTATTGCACTACCCGGCTCAGTTTGATTTTGTCACAGATGACAACCAAACGCACCTGCTAATCAAGGAAATAGAGATGGATGCGTGATTCCTGTAAAATAAATATTACTTTGTCCTTTTTTCTTATATAGTTTTTTTCGTTGAGTATAAAGGCCTAATGTTGTTGACATATTGAAATTAAAGCATCAAAAACGGTTTCTTCAGTGACACATAGGACAAATGTCCTGAGAAAATCTATTAAAACACCAGAAACATTTTTTATCACCCACTTTGCATAAGAGGAAGTGAATAGCAATTCACCAATATTGGCTTGTTGCAGGATTCTAGGTCATTCCAGGTGGAATGCCAATTAAATCAATCAAATGATTATGTTGTGAAGTAAAATCAATGGTGTGTTAAATAAATGATGTTGTTAAATCAAAGGTGCATTAAATGAATGGTGTCTGGTGTGATGTTGGATTTAGTTCTAATCTAATCTGACGTGGTGCTGATGTTGCTGCTCTAAAATGATTCTGATCCCTTCAACTGCACCTGAGAGGATATGTTTTAACAAAACATACAATCGATCATGAGATTTATCTGTGGAATAAAATGTCAATTTAGGTGCATGGACATGATAATGAGACAGGGACACTGATTATCGACTGACTTGCTGTTGTTAAAGATAAATGTAAATGTACTAAAACTCAATCTAGTGGCGCAAAATGCTTTGAAGTCGCAGTTTGGTTTCACTCTCTTGTTTGAAGGAAGAAACTTGCCGTCGGTGAGGAAATAAAACTGCCGTCATTAAATAATTGTCAGAGTTCGTTGTGCTGAGTGATCAATCTGTTGTTGAAGTTGGAGGTTGGTAATGGAGTTGGCCATCTGACTTTAAGACTATAATCTCTGCAGCCTGATTCACATATTGATGAGCAGCTGCTGCACAGACGTAAAGTTACTTACCTCACTGCAGCCTAAAGAATCATTTTTCCTGCCTTTATATTGTATAATAGCTATATATTTAAGTTTGCTTGTTATCTTTTTTAGCTGCATGTCTGTACATGTGTTCTCTTTGTTAAAAGGTTCTTTGTATTGATTTGAGCCAAATACCCGTTATGTGTCAACATACAAGGCCAGCAACTTATTTATGGTGAAACTAATTCACAACTAATACTAATGTTAGTACATATATCAATACTTTAGTCCTCAGCCTAATTGTATACTAAATATATATATTTTTCATGCAGTGTATTTGTGCCATCGACTCCTGTTTACTGACTGACTACAAATCAGTTTCCTGAATGTTGGACTCTCTAATTCCCCATCTTAGAAAGGTCAGCGTTGTCAAGACAGTTTGCAACATGTTAACAGCACAAATTAGCGCGTTAAAGTTCACCAAAGGTGAATTGCACACGAAAGCTCTGCACGGATTTAGTTTGACTCTTCAAAGCTCTGCAATGCAATACAATGAATTGGTTTTGATTTTCAATTTCTCTGTCAATGCTAATGTGAGTAGCAGAAAAAGCATATTAAATCTCTATGAAGGTGGTAATAAAGACAAAAGCCACAAACATTGTATGCATACATAATAATTTAACTTGATCTTGCTTTGGACCAACATAAGGTGCCATCCATGTCACATGTATATGTACTGCCATTATGCAGGCCGCTGATTAGCTCGATGTCAGGGGAATAACGAAGCAGTAGCTGCAGGAAACAGGTGGTTCTCGCTTTCAGGCCAAATGAGAATACTTTGGTCGTCCGCCCTGGACTGAGCTAAAGTTGGCGGTTAGGATCGCTCTGGTTGGCTTCTGGACTTAGTTCCGCTAGTCGCAGGGTCGGTGTACCAGAGTGCCGTAATTACATCTGGCTCCCACTCCCACAACAAGATTAGGTGATTTGTGGCCAAGAGGCCTTTATAATTGCCCCTGATTACCAGTTTCCAGCGCAGTGTAGAGAAAGGTCAGTTGGTTTGCCGTTCAGACCCTTTTGGCCCATAATCCCTCAACACCCCCCCGTGTCTGTGTCGCCCCCTCCACACCTCCACACCTCTGAGGACGCAGTGCAATCTGGATCATCACTTTTGTCTGTTATGTTCTGAATCCTAATTGTTACTCTGTTCCCTTCACTGTTCAGTGGCTAGAAAACAGAAAACAAAGAAACACTGCAGCGGATGTCGAAGCATTACCTCCAAGTATGTGGTCTCTCTTTTCAGAAAGGGTCTCTAATTATCTGTGGTTGGAAATATGTGACCTTGTTTGGTACAACAAGAAAATAGACATAGCAATGATGCATTGTTTGAAAGCAATTGCTTCTTCCCTCTTTCTCATTTTCGCCTCTCGTTAAGCTTCGAGAGGGCTTTGAAAAATTCCCTCAAGCCTCCTCAGTGGTTTCTTCCGTAATGGACGGATTCCTTCGCTTCAAAAAAAATTCCAGCTTTTGTTTGCTTCTGAAAAGGAGCCGCTTGTACAGAAATAATTAGCTGTATTATGTGTTGAGATATATGCATCTCCCTTCTGAGTTGAAAATCCTCCTATTCATTTTAATTTATGAAGTCTAATATATATAGATTTAAGCTTGTCAGCATTGTGGGATTTATAGAAGGTGAGTCAGTGTGAGGCAAATTGAGATCATTTAATATTATTTCACTGGCTTTGTTTAAGACCTGTTGCTGAATACCATGGAAGTATTGTTTTGCAGTAGATATTTGGGAATGGATATACTAAACTGGCTACTCGTCAAGTGTAAACACTGCCATATGCAAGTGTCTCACTGTCCATTTTATATTAACTTGATGTATTTTATTTTATATTTACACCCCATTTAAATACTTTACTTACGTATAAAGTCCCATGAGCTACCAGCAAAGATTCTGGATGAGCTTAAAAATATTAATTCTGACTTTCTTATATTTGTTTAACCACGTGTTTATGTTTAGGAGGAAAATAAAAAGCACAAACCAGATTACACATTGGTGCTGATTTGCCTCGCTATGACGACTGCACAGGACATTTTTCAGTTTACCACCAACATGTTCTGACACCTCAAGAGAAAATGTTGTGATTAGTAATGATTTGAAAGTAGTTGGCATGCGAGCAGAAAGGTCATATGGACTTGGATAAATGCTTTAAATGTACAGCTTTTAATATAAAATAAGTATGTCAACGGAAAATTCCATAAAATCGTTTTATCTTGTGTGAATTCAAATGAGCATGACGGTGAAATAGTATTGCAAGTTTTCATGAAGGCTATCCAAGCTATCGAAGGGGTGAGACAAAGAGGTACTTGAGCCCATCTGATCGGGCTCTGAGTATGTTGGACAAAAAAAGGTTTGTCTATATTGGCCGCGCATTTGGAAAGCGCCCTCTACTCTCACTGAGGTTGGACTGATATTTACAGTCTCTACACAAAGCCTTTTGACTTTGTCTGCTGTAAAACCACTCTAGCTGCCTCTGGATGGAGGACTCTGAGCAGGGACTTATACAAGATTCATGTGAAAAAAGGCAGGTTTAGAAAAGTGTCAGTGGAGTATCACAACATGTGTGTTATTGTTCATTGGTGGGTGCAGCCAGCCCACCTCCTGAGGTCCTTTGGCTTTTCTGATAAAGGATAATGCGAATGACCCAGTGTGACTGTTTGTTCTCCAATTTTTCTGCAGTTTCTTCCGGATCCTGAGAGGTGCCTTTGGCTTGAAGCAGCCTCTGAAGCTGACTTGAGTTGCTTAACTGGGGTGAGAAATGAAGATTTATCATCTGCGAGGCGCTCTGGCTTCTCAGTCACACAGTGTGTCTGAACTTCAAACTGCAAAAAGTCGACAGTACAACTTAGGACAAATGACACATTTTAAGTTTTTGTTCCAGCAGTTCATTTTTGATAAAGATTCTTTTATTCGTCACTCCTCATAGCTCTGTGTTACATACACTCGCAGTATAAAATAGTGACTCAACTTATTCTGTGCTTATTTGGACTATTATTTATTCAGGCTCAAACCCCACATATCGCCCAAACTGCCACTCCACCTTCATTTCCTGCCAGGCCCCAGCGCGGGCTCTCCCTCGTCTGACCTCTCACACAGTGAACCCCATGAATGGACAATAGTGCCCTTCAGTGGGGCCCCATGACCATAGCAAAGCCTGCAGCTGGAGCACACAGCAAGGCTGCCCTGGCCCGAGGGCACACTAACAGCTGAGAAAGATCATTGAACTGCCAAGGGGATTTTTGGAAATGCTCGGGGAATCACAGATGTGAGGGATGAAAAGTGTTGTGGAAGCCATACGAGAGGATAAAGAGTTGGAGCTGTTTATTAGATGCAGAGGAGAAGAGGCCTTTAACAGGTGCTCAGGGGCTGGATGGTGGATCTGGAGCTAAACTGCATGAGGATGAACCTCTGGAAAGCCCCGGGCTATTTTTCATCAAAAAAAAAGGAAGCAGGATTAGGCTCAGGGCTGTTACAATAAAGTCCTACAATAAAGTTCCCAGATGTCAAATGTAATAATGTTTGGATGAAAGAATAAAAACATTTTTACTGGTCACATGACAAAATAAAGAGGTGGAAAGTAACTAAGTACATTTTCTCAAATACTTTAGTTTTAAGTTAGATGAGCAAGACACTTAACCCTGCATTGCTCCAGTAGCTGTGTCTACTGTGTAACATGTAAAGTGTCTTTGAGTATCTTAAAAAGCGCTATATAAATTAAATGCATTATTATTATTTGGGTTTGTTTGACCAAATGTAATGCTCCATGTGGATTCACAGAGAGCATTGATCTTTGCGTTGCTTTGTGTAATTATTAATAATTATCAATGTCTCTTAGCATGTGTTTATGCTGTCAGTGCGGCTTGGCTTCTTCTGACATCTTTGTATTGAAACTTGCTGCATCAAAGCAACGGGTGTTTTGGTAATTAGGAGCTTGTTTGGTGCCTTGGTATTTTCCCCTGAAGGGTTTTCTAATTAGATAAGAAAATCAATTATGACTAAAACACAACAAACTGTATTTTCCAGGGAGATATTTCACAGTTTAATGCCACAGGAAAATGCAGGTAAAAAAAAATATATGTTTGATAAGAAGTCAGTGTGGAGAATAAATCCATCAGTGAAGTCTATGGACAAGATAAACATGATTAACAATCTTGCCAACATCATCATCATCACACAGGTTAGTTCTCCAGTCCTGTAATGATATGCTGTCCAAGAAGCCATTTACTCCCGCCGGCCCGGCTGCACAGTGAATTTGTCCAAATACATGCTGGCGCCCCCACTCTGCCTCTCCAAATGAGCGCATTAGCATAATGGTGTTTGCTGCTGCTTGGTGATTTCTTTTAATCAACCCCGGAGTCACTGGTAATTAGTAACAGACGACTAATGGATTCTGATGGACGCTCTTGGCATCCCTCGTCTTATCATCAGCTGATTCGATACTAAGAGGAATATCAATAGCAGCTGTGATTGACAAATTTATTCATATGCTGGGATTGTAGCCAAATTAAAATAGGTTGACACTGATTTTAAAACAGCTGTCTGGCGGTGCATTCAGCAGATTCTGGTATTTATTCCCACCTTTGACATTTGTCTCAGCACATTTTAGCTCATTGGATCTCAGATTTGACATTAACCTAATCTTACCCCGCAGGAAAAAAAACTCTCCTCCAAGCCGATTGGAGGAAATTGACATTCCCTCCACTGTTTCCATCGTTGACAGCGTCTCGCAGCTTTGTTTCTCCATAGGACATGTGGTGATTGGAGTTCTGAAAGGTAATAAGAGGAATAATATCCTGCAGTGCAGACACAGAGGTGGGAAAAAAGTTGTTAAAATTCATAGGACGAAAAAAGGAATCAACTGCAGAATATATTACACAGCATCAACTGTTCCAAGGACAGGAAAGGTCAGACTGCTTGTCTAGCACACTGTCAAGCAGTCAACTGGGCTGGTGGGACTACATTGAACAAGGAAAATCAGGGATTAAAGCCGCAGAATGGCAAGCTCCAAATCCATACACACAATCTGTGATGGCTTTCCTGCATCACTGTCCACATGTATGTGTCTCTCCCGACAGCATGTGTGGGCTTGTATTTGTGTCACAAGCGAGCCCATCCACTGATGCCACTGACCCATTTCTCCTTTCAGACTTCGCAGTCAACGCAACGCCCCGATGCTGCTCTTCCCTCGGCTGCTCTGACCTTTGATGGAGAAGACTTAGAGATCATGTACCCTGCAGACTGTCTCCAACCTAATCTGTCCTGAGGCTGAGATTGATGCCGTCCAGGGCTTAGAGAAGTTCAATCCAGACATGTTCCTTCAACAGGAATTCACCAGGATGTGTTACAGCAGGATTGCAAATTACCAATGTTGTTTAATCACGGATTGATAAGAACAATAGTTTCCCGGGAGACCAGACTTCCACACATTTAGCTCTCAGACATACAACCTCCCAAACGTCATTCTTTGTCACTCTGTTTGCTTTACTGTTTCTTAAATATACACAGATCACTCACGCCTACACACATAGAATTCAAAACCTGTGCTTCCCCTTTTTTTCCCACAGATTTTCCCCTCTATCGCCCTCTAACCCTCAGCTCCAAACATACACTCTATTATTCCTCAAAGCTCCTTGTTCAAAGTTATGGCAATGCAAGATTACATTTACACAGAAACCCCACCCAACTCGCCTCTCCCTCCTTCCCAGGGACTCAGTATTTCAACACAAGCCAGGAGGCTGGGTGTATATATATATATATATATATATATATATATATATATATATATATATAGCGTGAGCCACACCCCGCAGCTGTGCACCTGGAACTGTTCCCATTCCAGCATGGCAGTGAACCCACACACCTGTTCACACCTGAGGCCTGCGCCTCTGGACCGCCACCTTCTCGGCTGCCTTTGTTTCATCCATCAACTCATGAGACTGACACAAGCTGAGAGAGCAGGAAGTAAAAATCAGGACATTCAGTCTCGTCAGAGTAATGTCAGGTATGTAAAAGTCGCAGCTCTGGGAGCCAAATGTTTTACGAAGCAGTTGATGTCTGGTTTGAATAGAGATTTGTGCTATTCGCCTGTGTCACCCTGCCAGTTACACCAGTGCCTAACACAACACGTTGAATGACGAATTCAAAGCAAATGGCCGACTCCTTTTCTTATTCAGTGAGGTGTTCAGTATAGAAGAAAAGCTGCGTTGTTTGTGATCTTCGGCAGCGTGTCTTTTATTGCATCACTGGTTTAAATTTATATCTGCATGCTGTAGGTTCATTTAAAATGCTTTGCAAGACAGTACAAGAGCAGGTTCACTGAGAAGGACCTGGAGTCTACGAGCCGGGTGCTGTGTTGGCTTAAGGGGAGAAATGTTGAACTTGATTTGAGACTTTAACGTTTCCAGCATAATTTCCTGTCTATCTCATCATCTTCCCGAAAACAATGTCTCTCCTTCCACTCCCATACTTTTACTGGCTCTTATACAGGAATTATTTCAGGCACTTTTAGTGTATACGTATCAAGTCACTCTGGATTGGAAAAAAATCACAATTGTTTTCAGAAGAATCATGCATTTTTACATAAACCATTAAAATGCTTGAAGAATTATGCTTTATTTGAAATCTTAAGAAAGCATATCTGTGGTCAACTTTCACTTCTTTGGCTTCTCAGTGAGCTTTTGATGATAGTCCAGGTCTTCTGCAGCGAATGGAGCTGGCTCAGGTGTCATCAGGGTCATCAGCTCTGTGAAAAGAAAAGTAAGTAAACCTTGTGTTGAGAACATTTATACCGCAGACTTGAAAATCTTTCAAATATATTTATTTACATGGAGGTCATATATATGGTTGAGCAAATAAAAACTAATAGTGCTATTTCTTTGCCAACATTAAAACACAAGCAACCCAACAACTGTCATCAGGTTATGATTTAGATTATTCTAGATTGCATAACACTAAAACATCCACTCTACCTGCGAATTATAAAGTATATATTTTATAGTTTAAATACACACTGGTATTAATGTGTATGTATAATCATAACCAAATACAAATCCAGGCATGCTTTATATACTGTAAAAGACATACTGTAAATAACCACCTATTTCATGTATCTAAATAATATATATATATATAATGTAATAAATAATATATTACAATAATCATCCAGTATTTATTCCAGCACTCTTTGCACTCTGCACTATTGTTTTGGTGAATGGTAATGATAAAGTGGACTTGTACTTGTATTGCATGACATGTCATCATTCACCCATTCACACGCATCATACTCTGCTAGCAGGCGCTACCATGCAAGGTGCCACCATCATACCCATTCACACACCTGCGGGAGCAATTTGGGGACACATCGACATGTCCTAGCGGAGCCGGGGATCGAACCGCCGATCGTCTGATTGAAGGACGACCCTGCTGTGTTTTTACAGAAACAGTTTCACTTGTATAGGCATTGTATGTTGTTGATTATTGTTCCTTTTTATATAAATGTGTGCATGCATCGATTTTTAGAATAAGTACATCAGTCAAATTCAGATGAAAGTTTAAATGTATTAGCTTAGCTAGATTATGTGCATTAAATAACAAGGGGTTTTGTTTCTGTTTGTTTTGAATCATCCTGTTGACCACCTGTCAGTGTCAGTGACTGTGTCACTTTGCTAATGACTTGACCACTCCAAACAAATCTGGGAGGTCCGAGCGCGCACAGTTGCTCCTCAGCGGGGCTTCCTGCTCTCCCTCATGCTACTGACAGGTATTAGACCATCTGTTGTGCTCTCTGGCTGCTCTTTCACCTCAACAAACTGAATGGATTTAACTTGGGAATCGTCTGAATCCGCAAGGTTGAATATTTTCTCAAAGACTGCGAACACTGGTGATATATTTTTCCTCCTTTGCTGTTAATAACAAACATGTTCAACAGTGTGGTTTCAAATGTTTGATCTTTAAGTTTAAGTTGGAAAAATAAACATCTAATATCTGATTTTGCTCCTGTTTCTAATTCTGGTCTCTGGTTTTGAACGATAGTGTCTGACTGAGACGTAAATGATCTACTCATATAATAATCACCAATAATCACTCATGTAAATAAACACGGCTATTGCTGTGCATTATTTTCTACCTGTAACCATAATACAAGTGATACGTTTAATTTTGTCATAGGTTAATTAGGTGTGAATATTGTAGTAATCTATAATGATTAATATATTTCAGCCAAAGTGCACAACTCAGATCTTGATGCACTGTAATGATGAATTGATTAAGTTGATGGCAACTAACAATAACCACGCTGAATATAAGCTTTTGATTTGTGGAAAAGCACCTGTGACCTAGAACCTGGTATAACTGTTTTTTAAATGTAATGTTTACACATTACATTTAAAAAACAGCAAATATTTTTATGATGTTGGCGGGGATTGTTTTTGTTTTTGTTTGAGGTGAGGTGGCCCAACATTACTACAAACCACTGTAAGAAACCCTGAATTTTACATAATAACATGTTTGACTGAATAATGAGGCAGTAGTAACAATTAATATATTTATTTTGTGTGAAATTAGTAAATTGTGGATCTGTTTGTTTTCTACTAACTTTGCTAACTTTCTATTAGCAGCTTATTCTTTGACAAAAACAACAGGACTGACCCAGAAACTTGCCAATATCTATTTTTATGTAACCTCAATTTTCCAAGAAGGACATATTGGTATGATTACGATCTTGATCTAGGTTTATTAGAGAATAAAGCAGTGTGTGCCTGAGAAAACCATAACGCCAGCAGCACTGGAATGTCTCAACAACGAGTGCTGTTGTCAGTTTGTCTCGGCTGGGAACGGATGTATCGTTCCAGTTTGGCACAAATCCCGCCGAGGTACCTCCAAAAAGGAGGCCACCTTTCATTCTGCTCAGTCTCTAAGAATAATAAACGTTCTCTGTCCTCTCTTTTTGTATGTGACCAGTGCTCAGTATTAGCCAAGGCTGTCACATGGTGAGAGCCCAATTAGAGGGCTGAGACCGCCCCAAGGGCTTACTTTCTGCTCTGTGTTTTGGGGACTCAGTTGCCAAGCACTGCCATGTGCGCTGAAATCATGAGAAACTCTCTGGCACATCACTCTGGAACTCTAAATACTTTAATTCTCTATGGTTGTCTCTGAATTGATTAATTGGTGGTCCACAAATAACACAGGCTTTTCTATCTGAACAAGCATCCAGTGTGTTGATATCGAGCTGTTTTACTGTTGACGTTGCTGTCATGAAAACATCAGCTGCATCGCGTCTGATTATCAAACCCTTTTTTATTAATTAGTCCTTTTATTTGTGTTTGTCCCTTTATAAATTACCTCTTTACCTTCATTTGCTCATGCTGACTACAGAAACATCACCAAATGTGGTTACGACTTGAAGTGTTTGTATTCAAGAATTAATACAATCGATCCATGCCAGGATCAGCTGTAACAGCATCTTTGTCAAAGCTGAAGAGGAAGAAGACACATTCCGGTCATCTGGCATAAATACCACGTCAAACACATTACCTTACATGGTATCATAAATCAAGGCACATACAAAATAGCAATAGAGTACCAAAAATAAAATGTCAATGACTGAAGTCAACAGTTTCATCAAAAGACAGCTGGACTGTTTAAAACAGGACAAAAACACTTGTGTCTCCTGCAACAAGTGTTCGTGGTGGTAGACCACCCACACAGTCCACACACTATGACACAGCACACATGGTTTTACTGTTTCAGCCAAACATATCAGCAAATGAAGCCTGTGATGCTTGAGCAAGATATAAGAGATATGAACATTTGCAACTTAGGTTCAAACCATTTCCAAGTCGGAATTGCTTATTTATTGGGAGATTTCTGTGGTCAGTATTTATGATGCATGTAGACAGGCTCAGTCTGAAGCTGAAGATTGGAATTCATAACAGCTATTTGTAATGTTTAGTCCTGCACTAAATGGACTCAAATGCACGTCACTTTGAATTATGTCAAATAACTGTTTAGTAATTTATGCTTATTAATTAACCCGTGGATTTTAACACTCACCTACATCTGCGAGGGGTACAGCCAGAGAAAAGGATTCTCCACCCCCTGGACTTCCTTGTGGAGTTTTAACAGCTATAACCTGAAACACATTGAGGCTGTGGGGTTAATTTAATGTGATGCACCATCAACTTTAATGGGGTGCAGTTATCTCTTTAGCACTTTAACACCAATCTTCATACATATCATTTGGAATTGTCATTGTCAATCAAAGAAAATGTATACTTCCAAAAACCCTTAAACAGGCGCAAATATTTGTGCAGACAGTTACTCGGGATGTCATGATGTGATGATTGTTTATGGTCGAGAAACATTACTTTGGCGGTCTTTATTGAATTTCCTTCGAAATAATATTTGATTAATATATGATGATATGTAAAGTAGTGTAGAAATACATTATAGAAATATATGTATGTGTGTATTCATAGCATTTAAAACGTTAACAACATGTGAAAATGTACCATATAACCCCAGCAACAAGACCACACAGTCTAGGAGGAAAGGGGGTGGAAGAAAAGCCCTGACCTTTGGCTGTCTACCAAGCATTCCCCAGACTGTGAACGCACTGAACAGAGGTTCTTCAGAGTTTTTTTATTAAGAACATCTCTGATGTGACGACCATGCACAACTCCCCTCAAATGCAGAAATCACCCAGGAAACTCATCCTCTGTGCAACTGTCAATGAGTCGTCATTGCTCTCCAACTAGACTACAGGACGAGTCTGCCCGCTGCATTCACAGCCTTGTTGTTCGGCTGCTTTGTTCGTATGTAAAACATGTACTCTGTATTGTCTCTCTTTGTCACACACACACACACACACACACACACACGCTCACACACATACATACACACACACACACACACACACACACGCACAAAACCCAAATGCCATGTGTCCATCATTGCAGTTTGCAAATCCAGTTGGTATTCTTGGCTTCACTCTTCTGAGGATATCTGTCTCCAATTCAACATCTGTTTAACAGTCCTGTCAGCTGGAACAGTGGATCATCTGTAATTCCTCCAAATGTGGCACAAGTCGTGCATAATGCTGTCTCCGAAAACGTGGGAAAATAAATGCACACCCAAGCAGCCAATATATAGATTAACTCTTATTTATGCATTTGCTCTATCTGCATTTTACAATATCACTGAGTGCCTCCAGCAGTCCAAAACATAAACAGCAAAGCTCATATTTAATTTAGTGGCTGAAATGTTATTTTTAGGTTCGACCAAGTTTAGTTTCTTTGAAGCCAGCAGGCACTAGTCAGTTATTTCAGATGTTGTCGAAATGGCTGTTAGAGACGCTCAGCACATTTAACAACTCTTATCTGCGCATTGTGTTTGCTCAGCCTGTACACTCCATCTAACTTCTTAGATTCAGTTGGTGATTTATGATGCTTATCAGGTGTGACAGCTCTTTTTGTCGTGAAGATCTTCATGCTTTATGATGTCTTCCACGTAATCTACCTCAGACCCAAAAAATGGATGAAAGGGGAAATATCTGTAAAATAAGTGGGAACTCAGAATGAATTGTCATCGTTGCCTCTCGTGAATGGCCTGATTAAGATCTAGCAACAGCGGCATTTCCGCGCTTTCAGCCAGGATTTATGTTGTTATTCCTTCGCTCCACTGGGAAGGCAGAAGAGGGCTTGGTGTAAACACCCCGAGAGGGCTTTCACTCTCTTTCAGTGCAGGTGAGAGGTAGCGCTCACTCCACAATGCACCTCTGCAACACGAGCCCCCTTCCCCCCCACACACAGCAGCTATCTTTCCACTGGGTTCGGGGGGTGGGGGGGGGGGGGGGGGGGGGGGGGGGGGTGGGGGTCACTATTTTCCCACTGGGAACTCTTTTTCAGCTCTTATACGATGGATGCATTATGGCCTCTGAATGAGAATCGTAGCTTTCAATGTGCATTCCTCTGGGTTTCTGTTCTTACAGAGGGCCACTGAATAAGAAATCAGCATCTCTATAAAACGCTCTTTTGGCACACCCCCTCCTTCCTAACTCCACCCCTGACTCCCCTTCCCCCACGGCCCTTCTGTGAAGTTAGGAATCCATAGGAGGTTTATTTGAGATGCAAGCACAAGTGTGAGAACACTGGGCTTGTGAAAAAAAAATCCTTTCCTTCGGCCTGAATGGGGGCATTTCAAAAACCAGACGTTTTTTCAGGAACTCCTTCAGGCTTCGTCCGCCGTCAGCTGAACAAAACACTGCAGCCATTCAGGAAAAATAAAGCTTCATTACTAGCTAATTTGATTGAGTGTCATTGTGATAAAAGATGTGCCTCATTTAAAGTCTTTCCTCCTCTATGTTGTTTCCGTTTTGTCTTATCAGGATAATAATTGTAACAAGCCTAGTAAATACGTTCGAGGCCTGACAATGTTGGAGGGCACAGATCAGATACTTTATCCCCAGCTGAGGCTCTGCTTAGCTACTGGTGTTCAGAAAGCAAAAGAAAAGTCAGTCACAGTGACACCCAGCCGCTTCATTCAGCTCTGCTCCCATTTACACTTTCTGAAAACATCAAAGTCGGTCCCCGTCGGAGTCGAATCACAGAAAAGGGACACAGAAGAGAAAAAAACTCCTTTTAAACACAACATCGAATTGGCTTTTCATAAGGACCAGTTCAAACAAGAGTAATGCATTGCATTCAGGGGTTTTGGGGGTTAATTTGTTACTCTAATTTATGGGATTTTGTTCTCCCTTTTCCTGTGGTACAGAACATAATGTATCATATAAATCTGTTATGCAACCTTACATGGATCCTTTCTGCATATGATTTGCACACATTTTCATGAACAATTGAACAACTGTTTGCTGCCATTGAAGTTCTCTTCCGTTAAAAAGATGTACACACTCCAACTTATAAAAAGAAAATAAGTATATTCTGCTGATTGTATTTTCAGTGAAGCATTAGCACCATAAGATGGATCAAAGGATGATAGTAGCAGAGGCATTGCTGTTGCAGCATAATGAGGGGAATCCAATAATATTGGGGTAAAACCATCCATAATGTCGTCTAAGGCCTAGCTATGGATGACAGTAAGAGGTTGGCTTTAAATTCTAAAAAAACTACTTTGTCTCTGTTGTCGACGGATTCTTAGTTTTTTCCCCCTTATTCAGAGATGGCTTATTCAGTGAGCCTGTTGCATGATCAACCCCATACTTTACATATTAATAGTGTTGAAAATGAATAATTAAGCTATTTTTTATCTCTGCAAAATATCTTTTAATTAAAGAGATATTTTTTGAGAAATTCACTTCACAAATCTGTATTTTAATCCATGCCCAGACTTTTATGGTGAGATTGTGTCGAGTAGCAAAAATATTTTGAAAGTGATCTACAGTACAAATGTGCTGGTGTTTACTTCTAGATGAGCCTCTCGTGCCCACATGCATTGGATCAATGTGTTGTAACTGAGGTCGTCTCAGTGTGCTGAATATTACAGGTTTCTGGGAACAAAAGTCTCTTGAGGTGAAGTTGACACAAATCCAATTGAAAAGGGACGTTGCACATTTGTTTCCTTCAGTCTGCTGTGGCTGATTTGTGTCTCTACGACTGGAGCTTCAACATGTTGAAGTAATGTCACGTAAGCTCCGAAAGGAAAGAAAAATAATTCTACAAGGGCTTCATCTTGTGATCATTTTAATCAGCGATTAATCAGCTGATTAGTTTTTAAATGGTCAATTTTAATTTCATTTGATGAATGGCTGAAACAATGGCACTTAGAACCTGCCGTATGTTGTTTAAAGTCATCATCTAAAGCCCCAAATACATCTACACGCAGCAGATAGTATTCCTTAATATTTAGTATGCTCCCACGTAACATTCTTAAATGTAAATAAAACTAGCTATTGGAATAAACAGCTTTTTGGGAGGTCTATCACTTTAATTAACACTGAGGGTGAGCCTGACAGCTGTGATGGCAATAGGCGAGCCAATCACAGGTGCTGTGTGGGGCGCAGGGAGGAATGTGAGGGAGTGTTTGACAGAAGAGGCCATGTGCAGAATTAGGATGACAGGTGGTTGGCCTGATCCAACGCCAGGCTGCCAAAACGAGTTTGCCTTTGGGAGCTCCAGAGAAACACGACAGTGTTAATGAAAATGGCAGCATCTAAATGTGTTGTGCTCCACAACAGCACATCCCAAGGTCAGACTAGTAAAAAAGAAAAAGTCTGACATTACTGACTGCATCGAACTTCAGTAGAAGTTTAATTGTTTTTCTTCACACAATTTTTAGTCAAAGACTCCAACTCATGGTCTCTTTCTTAATATGATATCAAATAACGTTAGATGTAGAATGAAAGTGATTAAATTGAATCCTAGGCTGGATCAGAAGTTCTAGACATTCATATTTGGCTCACTTTGGTGTTTGTAGATGAACCACATCGGCTTTTCACCATAATGTTTTGCTCTGTCATTCAAAATGAAATGTTAAAAAGTTGCTGCTGTGAATCGGCAGCTGCTGCTCCAGCTTCCTCTGCATGTTTTTGGGTCTCTGTGGGAGCTGCTCTGAATACCTTATAGCTTCCAGAAAGAACATCCTTGAGTGCTTTTCAGGATTTACACATATGCAAGCACGGAAACACACAAAGAACATGTTTTAGGAAAGGCTTTCTCAAAAAGCGCTACCTAGTATCGGAAGAAATGCTGATCACTTTTATTTCAGCAAAGTACAGTACAGTACAGAATTATTCCATAACAAATCAAATTCATTCAAAAACCAAAAGTATATAATTATTTTTAACAAAATCAAGTACTCACTATGCAGAAAAATGCCCCTGGGGACTGTTTCATTCTTAGTACAAAATAAACTGGAAACTTTTCACTCAACCAAGAGTAGATCTCTCAAAAGAGTGTCTCAAAAAATATACATTTTTAAATTAAATCAACCTCCCAGTACGAATAATTATAGAGCCCTTATCTAAATCAATAGTTCTTAAACATTGTAAAAAAGCACTTACAGCCAAATCCAGACTTAATTTGGTGCTGCGATTTATGGGAATGAACTGGAATGAGCGTGAGACTGAGGGCTGGGAGACCGGGAGCTAGTGTGCTTGCTCCATGGTCCCACATATACGGAAGATCACCGAGAGATCCAGGTAACTTTATACTCTGACGCTTCATGTGCCACTGAGCAACTTCCATAGGAATGAACAGGAGCCCGCCTCCAGCGCTGTGTCTAGTTCAAGTCCAAAACCAAGTCCAAAACCAAGTCAAAACGTTTGGGAGAAGTTGGTTTCATCTTAAACATTACATATTTTTAAATGTAAAATCCATATCTGAAAAGTAACTACAATGTGATAAATGCATAGCTGAGTAAAAAGTATAATATTTATGTATCAAATGTGGCTAAGCAGGTGTAGAAAGGAGTAGAAAGATATACAAGTATGTACAAATACCTCAACATTGTACTCAAGTACAGTACTTGAGTAAATGTACTATCCATGTGCTGCCCTCAGGGCATATCTGTTTTTATAACCTACGAGAAAGACCAAACCAAATTCACTTTTATTTTTCTCAAGTTCTTTGCCTTAACCGTTCACTACCAATTGAATGCAGGGATCAACACATCCAGAGCCGATAACTGGAAGATACAGCTGGAGAAAGACCGTAAAACAAAAACATTCACAGCGATAAACATATTTGTCGCATGGGCAAATATTTGTGTGTACGTATGGATATGTTCTCATCCCTGCCAGCATTATTCCCCCATGTTACTGTAGATGTTCTCAGCGTCAGCTAAGTTTCCACCGTGTTGCTGCTGCGTGCATGCCGAGGCCTGTTTCTTAAGCCCGCCATTCTGACACACAAAAGTGCTGCTCATCCAGGCTTTGTGTCGAGGATTAGGAGAGCAGATACGCCGCTGCCACAGAGAGACACGTTCAAAAGTTTCTGCTTCCGTTTTCTTACAAACCCTTGCATTTGAAAAACTGGCTGGTAAATTCCTGAGAATACGATACAGGGCCGTCCCACGTGGCGCAGTGAAAGTATCAGTGGCAGGTGATGATGTCAGGGTTTAAAAAGTGAAATCTAATTACAGTACATGGTAGTTGCCACGAGGGAAAATGGTTCAACCGATAATCCGTAGGGTTCTTAGCAAACAAAGTAGCCTGTCGAATTTTTTTTTAACTAGCCTGACAAGTTAAGGGTTTTATTGCTGAGCTCTTGGCACAGCACAAAGGACGCCCAGTTGTTTCTAACAGGTTTTCAACCAAAGAACAGCACGAGCCATCAAGTCATATTAGCGGTGCACTCTTATGTCACAACCCAGAGATTCAGAGAGCTGGTCTGAGAGCAGCAGGAAAGGATTTATGGCATCTGAAGCATTTTGAGGTAGTTAGAAAGAGACTTGTAGAGACAGGGTTAGACTAAACTTTCTTTTTTATCCAGGATCCAATCATCTTTTGGAACTGAAGGGTGTTTGAGCGTCTGTCTCAAAGCTTTTATTTGTTCACTAAATAAACAATTGTTCTCGCAGTTTAATGGAAGATCCATTATTCCCTGCTTGATCGTACATCAACCTCTGATGTGTTTGCAAGAGAAGCTTGAGAAGAAAAAAAGAGCTAAAATATGGCATGAAAGCACTGATTTAGCAAGTATAAATACTGATGTTGCCACTGCTTGCATGGCTGTCAATGTAATGGATGATTTTTAATGTCTATGCCAAATAAACCTTTCACGTATTTGCTTTGCTTTCAGTTGTGTTGATAAAAGCAAGAATCCAACTGCATGGATGTCAGCGCCGCTGTAGATCGCTGTGAGGCCTGTCTATGCTCATCTCTGGATCCCTGCTCTCTTTTCAAAGACCCTTCATGCTTTCTGCATCTGGCTTTATTTGAGCCGTTTGCCTGTGTGGTTCCGATTGTATGAGTTTTTTTTTTTCTACCCTCCATTGTGTTAAAACTACTGGCTGACAGGTGCCTCTGTGAAACCAGGGATTCAGTTCTTTGTGAGCCTGCTGCATTGTGACAGAAGATTCACAGGTGCAAAAAACTTTATGAATGAATAGTAAAATATTTTGGGGAAGGTATGTGTCAAATGTAAAAGAAAGACAGACATTGAAAGAGAGAGAGAGAGAGAATGCAGCAGGAAGTAAAACACCAAGCAACAATTATTTCTTTAGGATAATTAAGTGAACCCTGTGGGTATTTCATTGTTTGTTGGTCACATCGAAGTGCTTCAAATTTATTTGGAAAAGCAGTCAATATTGTCAATCAATACTGTTAAAATGCATCAGAGGAAAAATACGGGCAGAACTTCTGGGTTTTGTGCCACAGAATCCATTCATGGCTTTCGTATCTGACAGAAATTCAGTGTCTTATCTCAAGTATGACAAGTGAAAAGTACGTAAGGTGCACTGAATGGCCTGCTCTTTCCAGTCCTACATGATGGTAACCAATATGTAGGAAACAACATTTAACAAAGGCTACATTTGAAGATAGGCTGTTGTGTAAAATTAAATTAAATCTTTTTTTTCACATTCCCATTTGCCTGGCCCACACTCTTTAAGGGGGTAAAGTTGGGTCTTAGCCGAGAGATGCTGAGTGTTTGACTGCTGATACCCTGGAATTCGCTGCAAAGATGCAGCTGGGATCACGAGTATGGATCACCTTACTGTGAAAAAGAGACTGATAGCAGCTGGAAAGCAAATGAGCATGTGTCAGCCATCTGGAAAAGTCACCCAAAACACTATGCATCCTCTGTGCTGAGACAAAGGAGTCATTTTACTTTATGAAAAGACTTGTTCACTTTTTTTTCCACAGCAGATTTAGCAGACAATTTAACATCCTTTTTAGACAGTTACAACAAAATCAAGGCAATACATTTGCGCTCTCCTTAAGTCTCTCACACGTCACTTCTTCATTGGTACTCAAGTTAACAATGTGTTGGTCCATGTGCCTTCACATTTCCTACAGACTCTACTGCACCACTAGTGAGCTGCACCGGCTGTGGTTGAGATCAAAGGTCCTTTGGCAGGTTACAATAACTAGCTAATAAAGCTAATGTGCGTTTCTCAAGCCAAGCTGGTAACATCCTCAAACTCTTCCATACCATTAATACAGCGTTCATACCAACGTCGCTTTTTGATCCTGTGATGTCGGCTCTTCCCATTATTGTGAAGCAGAACTCATCAAGTGTTGGATTGTTCACCCACTCATGCACAAGATGGGTTTCGACCGGCGTGAGACAGGTCTCTCTCTCTCTACAGGTTTTTTGAGACGATAATTTCATATATGTTGTGAACATGCTGTTTTCTAAAAAGTAATATCACCAGTAAGGGATCAATATCGTCCAATCCTAGTGGACGGAATGGGGTTTCAGGTACTGTTTCACTATCCAATAAGCACTTGAGTTGAAGCATGCTGACAACATTACCGTGAACAGCTTGTGGCTAGAATCATGCCACACTACACCAACACGTGTTAGGTTATAAAAGCTATCCAGACAGCATCAAACTTTCCCCATGACCACAACCACCATTCTTCAGAGAAACTTGAACAGCATATTTGAAGGGCTTCTGCTGCATTCAGGTTATATTGTTCAGGCGTGTAATAATAAGTATCCAAGTGGGGAAAAGCATTCACTGAAGCCTCAAAGTTGTAATTCTGACAACTACAACATATCCCACTTTGAAAAAGAAACAACAGTAGTGCCAACAAAGCCTGGTGACATGCCAGTTAGGTCTCCATCACGGACAGTTACATTTAAACACACTCACAATTAATTAAGCTAATTTGAAAGGAGCATTATTTGTATCATTTGTTAAAGAACTGCTGCAATTATATGTCACAGCAAAATAAGCTAATGTTACAAGTATAATAGCGGGGTGACTATTTCGGAATAATGCATGAACACTCACAAATTATTATTATTATTTTTTTGTCCTAGTCTCCCCATTCTGACGATATTGTGTGAATGCAACATTAAAATTCACTCCTCAGATGAAGTCTGTGGGCTGCTGAAGGCCATATGTGAGTGTTGAGGTTGAATGTTCACGCCAATGCTCTCCTCTCAGACTGAGGCAAAACAGCCCACGGTGCTGCACTGGTGTTGGCGTGTTGATGCAAGGTGCAAGTAGAGTCTCATAAGTGAAGATTAAAGGTGTATCAACTGCAGAGTGGTTTACAGGTCGTATAACTTGGGGAAACTAATCACAGCAGCAATAATTTCCCTCTCAAGCTAAATGCTACAAGTAATGCACCATGAGGTATTACCGGTATGCGGTGCAGTGTGTTGCACAATGACAATAGCTGCTTTTTAACTTTTCAGCTGTGCCACCCCGGGGGCTTTTTTTTTTGCTCAAGGCTTTTTCAACATGAACCCCTGTTGTGCTCAAACAGTGGTCTCATTAAAGCGAATAAGGAAGCCAGCGTTTTGCGAGGCAGTGCTATTGTCAGAGTGTAAAGGGCCCTGAGGCTGTGGAAACCAGTTACACTTGGACTGCTGGCCCTTGATCTCATCCAGGTGTGGTTTGATATTTAGAGCAAACAGGACATGTATTTTACTCCGTTGCAATATGTCACCAACTCCTCTTTTCTGCTGCTTGTTTGTTTGTTCAGTTTATGGCAACTGGAAGCCCTTACTACCCAACAACATTATCTCCTGCTAATCATAGAGATTATTAATGCAATATCTCCCCGGTTTTACTCATTGGGAATAGATATTCAATCAGAGATTAAAAGGAATCTTGTTTTCATGTTCTTGTTTAGCGATTGCACAGAAAACAAATTGCTCGCCTACGAATGTACGGCTCAGAAGCAGAAAGAGCTCATTTACAGACCCTTCCCTGGCTCCTCACACCTGCAGTAAAGCTGAAGTGGCAGCTCCAGCTCCTATCAGGGTGCTGGACATAATAGCTGTGTGCTAAGTGGACGGCTGGATGCTTCCAGCAGACTAACAAGAGGCAGCAGCACAGCTTTGGGCTCTGCCACTGGCAAAGACCTGTCGAATGAGGCTTCAAGGTCATTTTATTTCCTGGAACTGGATTTTGGTCTCCTTTCATTTTATCTATTTATTTTCTTTTATGAAAAAAAAAGATTTTTGTAGGGTGAGCTACTTTATTCATAATGTGCCTTTAACCGATGGTGCGAAGATATCACAGTTTCCTGTCATGGATATTCTCAGGTATTGTACCTACATGCCTTTTTGGATGCCTTTTCTACCCTCAAAGCTAATTTGTCAGCTCAATGTCTCCAAGGGTCAAGAACAGTGCATGCTGTCTAATAGCAGCACAGGGATTGTTTTTGTTTGATTTGATATACCAGTGTGATATACCACACTCCTCTGAACAGCAATGGGTATTAAAATGCTTCCAATTCAGATTATTCTGCTTTCTTCCATCTTTTTATAGCCAAATGTTAAGGTGATTTGTGTGCACTGAGTAAGCGTTTGTCAGGACACGTGATAGCTCTTCATAAAAGGTAACTTATTTTACCTAATATATAATTTGTCATATCATTTAATCAACCAAAGCTATGTTTCTTCCGTGGTTTGCTTTGATTGGTGCAAATGAAAGGAAATGTAGACAATACAAGTAGAGGCATACAGACTGAAGTCATGAAAGCCACCATTCACTTTCACAAAGTGTGACTTAACTGCCACGTGAGAAGGGAAGGTTGTACAAAGTTTGATCACAAAATGTCAGTTGTATTCATACAACGGTTGCACCTTATCTGATTATAGTTTCTAATCACATAAATCTAAATCTTGACTTAAAACTGCTAGGCAATTTGGGCAACCTGGCCATGCATCATAAATGGTACAGTTGTGCAGACATATTAGGATGAGGTTAAATATGTGGTGACTCCCACTCTAGCTTTAATTAAAGTTACCGGTGAGAGCACTAGTGTGCGTGTTGAGACAGAAGAGATAAAGTCAATGTGGCCTGGAGGCAACTATGACTCACTGATGTTATTTTGGCTCTGGCATTGTGATATTTTTTCTGAGGGGGGGGCCTCGAGTCTCTTCCTGTTTCACAACTCTTCAGGCTGCTGTGTGAGGTGCTCGCCATGAAGAGCCATCAGTAAAACATCTACAGCCTCCATCTCCATTCCACTGTTCGACAAACACCTGACCAAACACCAGACGCCATCACAACCACAAGGAATGTGTCGCTCCACAACCATTCAACAGTTAATTAACCTCATTGCATATAAAGCAAACCTCGAGCTAAGGCATAACAAATCAAACATTTAAATAGCTTGTTCAGTACCAATGTTTTTCTTTTTCCCCCCTTTTTAGGGTCTGATCCAATTAACCTGCTTCTATTGCTACGGCCGAGACAGAGAAATTACAGTATCTTTTTACATTTGACGATTAATAACAGCATAATTTAGCCATGGGGGGAAAGGTCCACTGTCTCTGAGGGCTGGGGATATCTGTAAGTCTTTACCCTGTAATTAGACATCCGTGGGCTCTTCAATTAATCTGAACCCAAAGCCATGACATTTCCCCAGCTCATTAATGAAGAACCGCACACTTTACAAAGATGAAGTGGACTACAAGGCTGAACGAGGATATGAACAAGGGTGAAATTTAGTAGTGCTGTGGCTCTGCTGTCTGCAGTAACACTACTAGAGGCATTTGCAAATGTTTTAGAGCACCTAAGAGGAAATAGCTCCTATATGGCCTGTTGAGGAGATAGCATACATCTTAATGTGTTTCAGATTCCTCTGTTCTTTCAGCCACCACTGAATTCCATTCTCCAACAGTTTTAAGGAGACTATAAATATTTCAGCATGAAAATGATCTTTTTAGAATTGCAAATTCATTTCCATCTACTCGCCAAGGATACGATTACGCTGTTGGACAGATTATTCTAAAATTCTATGGAGCAACTGACCCGTGAACATCGTTTAAATCTAAAATAGGATTGCCAATTTTCCTTGCAAATGAAATAATTTACTGCACAGATATTAGAAGGAATGACTACAACATTTGCAATAATGATGCCATTTGCTTGAAATAATGCAATATTTTAAGGGAATTAGTGTATTAAAATGTGAATGGAGCCAGTTGAGGGATTTGTAGGAGCAGCTATGCTGGCTACTTTAAAGTCAATGTGTGTGGTCAGAGTAATAAAGGGAGAGAGAGCTAGAGCTAGTCGGGGCTAAAGGTGAACTATGAAAAACTTGCGGGATAAGAGTTTTATAATGCTAAAGATTTACTGCCTAGACTTTTTAGAAATTAGTTTCAGATTGTGTCTTATTGGACTTCCGCATTGTGCTGTTTTCTAAATTTGATTTATGTGATAAACATTAAGGAAACAGCAAACACGTCATGCTTCAGATTCTCCATGCAGCTTAAAGAATCATCCTGGTTCCTGTTTCTCACTATCAGCAGAGCATGAAGTCTGCAAAGTGAATTTGGGGCTGCCAATAATTTGCTGGCAACTACAAAAACTTGAGCCTTCCTCTGCAGCTATTGTGATAATATGGGACAAAGGGAAGGGCAGGACGTAACACCTGCAGCTGTGCATACAGGACAACACTGCAGTACTCTAGTCCAACAACCAAGCAACCAGAGACATAAAAGAGCTGTGAAGAATTATGTCTGTCTGGCAAAATGCACATAATACAAATAGCAGGATTGAGACTGAGGTTGATATGAAGTCTACACTTTGTGCTCGTATCTCTGTCAGTGACACGGGTCAATGATGGATAACCAGAGTTTAGGTGGAGGGGAAATACTGGTTCTGATAGGAAGTTAGAGAATCGCCTCATATTTCCAGAAGAATACTTAACTGAAAACCGCTAATACAGCTGTGACAGAAGAAAACCATAGGTTTCCCAGCATAGAAATGTTAAACAGTATTATATTAATAGTCTGAAGAATGAATGTGATCCATGCAATTTCCGAATAAATTGTGTATTTACTTTGGGAAAAAATAATTGGAGAACCTATTTCCATTGTTTGTGTAAAATGCAAAAAAAACAAAAAAAAAATTGTTTTTATGACAGTATAAACAAATGAAGGCCTAATTACAAAATTGCTTATTATTTCTGAGACTGATTAGTTGTGTATTACCATAAATGAAATTGCCGGAAAGGCGTTTCACACTGTATGGAGAAAAACATTATCTAATTTTCTGTTCATAAGTCCTTCACTTTTTGCACAGAATTTCAGAAACAGGAAATTAAAAAGGCAGCTGTTTTATTAAGATAAGCCTCAGTTGTCTTGCATGTATGGCATCGTGCATATTAATGGAGTAATGGCTTCTCACCAACATCATGTTTTTTTTGTTTTTTTAACCCTGTCAGGTGAATAAATTGTAATGATCATTCATGGTCTAAAACAGTTATTCACGAATAGTGCTCCCCAAAATGTGGCTTGATGTATTGTGCCTTTCACTAAGGTCGGTTGTGTTTAGCAGCGGAGCTAATTATTTGTCTTGCCGTCTGTACACACTCTGTCTGGTTCGGTCCATGTCTGGAATTAAACAGTGTGCATAATTCTCACTGGATTGCAGTCTGGCTTTAGAAAAAAGAAGAAACTCTTCTCTTCTGCTCATAAAGAGAAAGGAGATTCTGTAATGAGGGTTTGCACATTCAAGACCATTCCTCTGTGTGCACGAACGGGCCAATGTGCAAGCATTCATATTGTTACTGACTGTGGAAGTAATTCCACAGTGTCGGAGCCCCATATCACCTTTTAATAGACATTTTTGAATTCATGCTCACACCTTATTACCAAGGACTGTGCTGGTGGATGCATCCCTCTTATATGTATCTTTATTAAATACCAAGGGACTCTCTCTGGTTCACTGTATTTTCTCATTTAACAGCCTTTAGAAGAAGAGAAATCTTTAGCGGAATCAGGTCAGTTTTAACACTGAAAATTGCTCTTGTGTCATATTTGATAAACTCAGTGGCGTCGACAAGATATGTTTCAGTTTATAATACCATGCCAGCAATAAAAAGGGATATGCATGTACACAGTTTGCGTGGCTTACATAGATGAATAATATGTCACACATATTATGACGTGTGGAGAATAAAATAAAAGCAGCAGATAGACATTAGCATTTGCTGTAGTTGTTAGCAATCTTGTTTTAGGTCAACATGGTCGAACGGTTTCTCTGATAAATCACACTCAAAGCATTATATAGAGTATGTTATGGCACAGTTATGTAAGCATATACATGCTGAAAAGGTATTGTATACAGTCATATACTGTTTGTATTTGTATTCAAAATGTGTTTAACCTCATTCATTTAGCAGCATTGAGAAGAAAAACAATCAAGAGTGTGGTTCTTTAAGCAACTAACAATTTTTTTCTCCATAAATGGATTCACTGTTTGGTTTATAACTGTCAGAAAATAGTCATCACATGTCTTGTCTGACCAAAGATAAAGATCTGATAATAATATATTGCATTATTGTAAGATAAGGCAAAGAAAAGCAGAAATTCTGAAAATGTAAATTGGTAATATATAGATATTACTTAAATGGTTAATTTATTATACAAATAATTGTTGTAATTGTTTTAGCTCTCTTAAAGGTTATATTTTAAATGGTGTAAAATTAACATGATATATATATACATATAAATATATATTCTGTAAAAAACTAATTTCAAGATAATCTGTCTCAAACAGCCCCTGTCAAGTCTTTTGAAAGTGTTCGAAACTAAATGCAGTGTGACACCTTGGAAAAAGAGGCCCAACACACTGCGACAAGCTAATTATTATGCTGCGGGAGTTTAAAAGCAAAGAACACACTTTTTGAATTTACCAACTAAAAAATAATGCAATTGCTGACTAGTTTCCTGCATGTCCTTCTTGCAGAACTCTTGTAGCAACTTCCTATGATTCAGTTTCTCAGGAAAGTTTGTGTGTCTCTGCCAGGATCAAGAAACGTCTAATCTTTTGTACATTGGTCTCACAGGAACTGTATGTTCTGTGGCAGATTTTTCTTATATTTCATTTATATATTGTTTTTATGTTTTATTTGCTGTGGCAACCTGAGGTGAACATATTTTGTATAAAGGACTAAATCACAGATTTGGTAGGCATCACCGAAGGCGTCTTTCATTTGAGCCTGTAATATAGTTACATGGCTGACTGTCACTGATTTCTACTGTAAAATGAAGCAGACACTGAACAAAAGAAATCTAAGTGTTTTACTAATCTGGTGATATGTAAAGCAGATCTGTTGTGTTAACTCGCCAGAATAACCTCAGCAAGGCAGCGGCTGTACCAGCTGTGTTTGAGATGTGGCCGGCATCCGGCACCTCTAAAACCATTCATTTCACACCTTGGTGTCGCTCTTTCATGTTCTTATGTTACATCAATGTAAAATATGCTGCCTCTCAGTGGCCATCTGGAGAGGGCAGGACTGGGCTGTGATAGTAAACGAGTGGATTATAGGGGTCAGTTTCTTGCTGGATGCACAAAGGGATGATGTAATGTGACAGCTCTGTCCGGTAGCTGCATGCAAACAAAGTCCACGACATCCGCGTTAGGAGAAGGTTCCTATAGACAATTCCTAACCACAGCTCTGCATTTCTGCTTGATTGGGCATGTACATTATCAACCTGGCAGACTGTTAGAAACCTGGGCTGCATGCTCACCCTGCTGTTTCAGTCAGGTAGCCTATACTGAAAGTCTTTGCCTTCCCTGGTGTGATGGATTTTCCTGATCAGACGAAAACCGGAGCAGAGAGAACCACTCACGTTGTACAGAGTGGAGACTGGAAAAGCTGAAGGGGGTGGTGGGTATTTTCCTGCATGCAGTCTGATCCTAAAACACAGGTGCAGCCTCCATGGAACCCTCTCTGCCTTTGAGCATAGCCCCACCCCCCTCCTCCCTGATGCAAAGTGTTTGTCCATCTGATCCTCCTTAAATCCTGATGATTATGGATTTGTCTTTTTCCAGCCTGTGATTTGCAGAGATGGTGGTCTGCTAAAGGTTATCTGGTGAGGGAGTAGATCTAACAATTTGGGGGGGAGGGATTTAAACACAAAAACACAAAATAATAAAGCCATGTGTAAGTAGCCATTCAGTCCTGTTTTAAATGTAGCCCTACTGGTGTTGTCAAATGGTTAAAATAGGGCACATATGAAGAAAATGGCACGCGCTTCAAGTGGAAGCTGACATTACGTGTATTTACTGTAAGTTGCTTTAACAGAAAATGACATTGTACAACTCACTGTCTTTCGACCATAATCTAAGGAGTCCTATCTCCCACAGAGAGAACACCTACTTGGGGGGGAAAAGAGGGAAGGGGGGGGGGGGGTCCACAGCTGAGATTTGGGGCTCCCAGAGGCGTCATGCAGAGCCGATCATTGTCTCTCTCACACTTTCTAACTAGCCATTTCACAACATCCAGACAGCAGATCGGCCGCACGCAGCAGCAGCAGCAGCTTCGCCCTCGGGGCTCTTTCTCTCCCTGACGTCGAGCATAACTAACACTTTGGATTCAACGCGCGGATGGGGGCAATTACTGGACTTAATGTCTCCTTTCCGATCGACCGATAGTCAAATGAGTTAAGCCATGGCTGCAGACATTTGAGTCCCCCTCCCACCCCCCACCCCCCGTCGGGTGCGCGAGAAGTGTCTTTTTTTTAAATGACTCCTAACTAAAAAGAAGAAGAAGAAGAAGAAAAAAAACCCTTTCATTTTACTGAGAAGAAGATCGGTGGACATCATGCACACATTTGCGGATTTAACACGCAGAAAGCCACTGAGTGCGTTTGATTTGGGATTACAGTGACACACAGGACGAGTTTTTCTTTCAGGGGGAGATTTGTTTTTTCGGAGTCTGCTCTCCCTCCCTCGCTCCTGTTCGCTGTCCTGCGGGTTCCTGCAGGAGTCCCCGAGTCGTGGAGAGCCCATGCAGTCGCCACGGTTGGTTTATCTTTAACTCGAGACTTATTTAGAATTTCAACCAATATTATCGGGACTATATTTTACGCAGAAGCCTTGGTCGTTTTTTTTTTTTTTGCTGAGTTTGCAGGGATGTTAACTGTATCTCCGTATCCTAAAATATGTTTATGTTTCAGATCAGAGCTTGAGTCCTGCAATATTAACAACGTTAACCATTTGTCACTCCAGATTTTAAGCATAAAACCTGCATTCACTTCACTTGTTTAAATGTTGAAGTATGCAGCACTATTCAATGTCAGCTCCTCCCAGACAGAAATAGCGTTGAGGCTATACTTGTTCTATCTGACATGGAATGGGAAGAATGGTCTTCTCCAGGGCAGTGCAACAGCACAAATGCGCCTGCTGGCTGCAGATTTACACCCTTTGAATCCCAATTGCATGACAGCATGTAATTAGACCAATAAACGAGCTGTCCATAAAGCTCACATTTAATGACAGGTTTGGTTGTCCTCATAATGCCATGTGCGTTTGTGTCATGATTTGAGGTTTCATATCAAAGCTCATAACAAGCGCCATCTGTTGGAAAAGAGGATCAGTCCGCTGTGACCATCAATACAGATGCATAAAAAAATATAGTGCACAATTCAACACTGAGGAAGAAATGAAGCACTTCACCAACATTATGTACATATTCAGTGTATGAAAGTGTCGAAATGGTGTCAGGTTTGACAGGTCATATCAGAGATTTAAAGCACACCATTAAACGTGATTAGATTATATCTACTGGATTTATGGATATGTTTTACTGTTAAATGATGTCATCTTTACCTGTCACGACATGAAGCACATGACCTGCCGGATGTGTCTTTAGAAATACAGCTGGTAAAGCTTTCTTATAGTTTGTCATTTCCCTTTGGAGATGTTAAATGCCAGGTAAAACTCACTAAATTAATTAGCAATCAAACAATCTGTTGATTGATCGGACACTAAAACTATCATCCAAATGCCAAAATACAGATGATAGCAAACGCTTGACGAGAAAAGGCTATAGGGAGAAGAAACCAAACCTCATTTTGGTTGGTGGTGTAGTCAAACTGATCAAATGTGCCTTTGTGCTGTGGCTGCAGGCCGACAGCTAATCATTATTTTCACTCCTGATTTAATAGTTAAGTCTATAAAATCGAAAAATATTAGTCAGAAATATCATTACAATTTGTCAGAGCTCAAGATGATGAGTTCATAATTCTGCTACAAACAGCCCAAAACACAAATACATTTTACAGTGATTTTAAACTGAGGTTAGTGAATCGTTGCATTTGCAAAGCTGAAACCAGAGAATGGTTGGCATTTTTGCCATCAAAATTGTTGATTGACTAATCTATTAATCGACTAATCATTGACTCTGTAATTAAAATCTGATATTTTTTTAACAGAATATATAGGTCCTCACTGAAGAAATTGATTGTAGACTTCAAAATAAGTTGTTATGCGTAAACAAAAAGGATTTGAACACATTTCCACAAAGAGCAGGCCGTGATCCTCTCCTCTAAAAGGCGTAATACTTAATAATATCTTTGATTATCGTGTACAAATGACACATTACTGCTGTCTTCTACTGCCATTTACAACAAAATACTACCACACAGATGTACAATCAGATTATGGCTGGCTGGCTAGTCATTTTCCATAGTACGTGAACGTCTTTGTGAATGCTGTCCTTCTCGTGGATGATGGATACGTTCCTGTACAATGAGGTCTGAGCCTCCACATGTTTCCAACAAGGGTGGCCCTTTGCCGACTGACCACCAGCTCTAATATAACGTGTATTCACATCTACAATGAATGACTGCAGCAGAAAGGTATAAATAATGCTTTGTGATGTGTTTTGATGAATTGTGGAATGTTTTGGGGCTTTTAGCAGCGACAGTGTGTCGAGGCAAGCGCAGGAATGAAATGTTCCTGCTGGTATGCAGATATCTTTAAATGTGACTCACATGTTTGTGGACTGTTCACATCACTTCTTGAAAATAGATGGTGCAGATTGAAAGTTTGAAACCTGTTACCTGAATTGTCTTTTTATGAACAATGAGCTGATGGTTAGTTTTCATTACATTTCTGGCAACACAATAGTGACAATTAAGCTGTGGTCTTTAATAATAGATATTTAGAGATACTTGTGCATGACAGTGTTAATTTGCAAAGTGATAATGACACGAGAGAAACTCATTATTTTACAGATTTTTTTGTTTACGCATAACAATTTATTTTGAAGTCTATCAATTTCTTCAGTGAGGATCTATATATTCTGTAAAGAGTACAATGGCCGCTCCAACGCTGTAGGTATCATTGAGAACACACCGCTCATGTTCTTGGTGTTTTTTAACAACCAAGGACGAGTTGTCACTGTCATATAATTACAAGCATATTTCACCAAGTGGGTTTTTAAATGCTGGCTGGATTCTAATTGTGCTTTCTTTACTTCCACCCATTGCTATTCAGTTTGTGTACAACCCTCCCAGTTCCAGTTTCCCCCTTTTAATTCTTAGCCCTCACCCAGCTGACAGAATGTCTGAAACAATTAGCCAATTTATAAATTTGCCAATCAAAAGAAAATGTATATGCAACTATTTTGATAATTGATTAATAATTTTTTGGAGCAGAAGTGCTAAA
Source organism: Cyclopterus lumpus (assembly GCF_009769545.1). Lineage (NCBI taxonomy): Eukaryota > Metazoa > Chordata > Actinopteri > Perciformes > Cyclopteridae > Cyclopterus > Cyclopterus lumpus. The sequence continues at coordinate 12,432,345 of NC_046971.1, read as the reverse complement.
TATTTGCTTGTTACATCCTCTCATACAGCAATATTTTATGTTTTTTGTATTTAATGTATGAACTAAATATGGGTTTTGGACTGCTGGTTGGATAAAACAGCCAATGTGAATATGTCTGCTTTTGGAAACCGTGATGGCTAATCTTCACTATCGCCTCACATTTTATAATGTAGACAAAATAAATAATCTGTAAAATAATAAGCAGAGTAAGCAATAATGATTATAATTGTAGGTGGCAGGCCTAATACAAAACAGCTTGTTCCCATACCTGATGATTACACTGAGTGAAATATTCAATCCTAAAACGTCACGTTTGGCTTCACCATTTCATCAAATGGGAATATTCTCGGTGTCTTGTGCATCATTTTGTTCACATTCATTCAACATTCAGTTTGACAAAATTGGCATCTTTAGAACCTTGAGGATCTACACTAGAACATGAAATAATGCTGTGTGGATTTTGCAAATTAATTGACCTACCAGTAGGTCAGAGGGGGTGAAAAAGGCAACTTGGCTTGCAGCCACCATTTTAAGCAATGCACTATTGTATGGCAGGTATAAACACAGTAATGGATGCTGATATGAGGGGCAGATCATTTACAGCTATGTGAGAATAAAGGTAATGCTCGTTTATATTGCATGCTGTCGTTACCCCCCTCTTTCCCCCGCGTTGACCTCCACACACACACACACACACACACACACACACACACACACACACACACACACACACACACACACACACACACACACACACACACACACACACACACACACACACACACACACACACACACACACACACACACGCTGGCTGCTTGGAGGGATGACACTGCTCTCCTGTTTCGGGTTCCCCCTCCACAGAGAGGTGGCTGTTGTGATCTCAGCCGCACATGGGGCCTCTTACACGCGGCGTCGCGGACTAACTACCACTTTGCGGGTCGCGGAGGACTCTCGGTCAGTCGGCGAACAAGTCTGCGCATTGAGCTGTAATTTGAAACTGGGAGAGGGGGTTTAAGGGCAGAACGGGCAGCCGTGATTGGTTCAGTGTGTGCTTCGGCCCGCGGAGGCGGCCCCCTCTCGACACTCCCTAAAAGGAAGACGGATCGCCTGGCTGCTCTCAGCCAGCGGCCCCGCGCGGACTGTTCGCGAGCTCTCACTCGGTAAACAACGTCTCACCAGCTCGCGATGCGATGACGGGACTTCAGACCTCTATGGTGGACTTTTTGTGGGTTTTCTCAACGAGGACTCGGTGGCTCTAACTCTTCTCCTCTGTACCTTCCTTAATCCGGGCTGAGCAGGGAGAGGAGTGAAGTGCGACCCCGAGCTGGATGGATGGTTATGGGGAAAAGAGGAAGACCCTCGGCGCTTGACGTGTGCAGAGTCCTTGCGGTGTTTCTCGCACTCTGCCCCTCAGGTAAGATGCTGCTTCTCACTTCTGCATTAAAAAGAAAAAAAGTTTTCGAGTAAATTGTTTTTTTTTTTCTTTCTTTAAAATAACATTTAAAATGCAATCGACGGGCATGTTTTCACTGATACGGTTTAAACTACTTAATAAAGTTAATAAAGTTCTGTTGAATTGACGTTGTATGGTTGAAATGTATGAATCGTAACGCGGCTCGTTTTTTCGCCTTAACACACTACTTGTTCACCTTGGGCAACACAGTTGGTAGGGTTCGTTCACTATGTATCAGCCGAGATGTTTTCATGATAATATAACTGAACAAGAGTTGCGTGGTACGCCACAATATTGCCACAATATTGCCATAATATTGCCAATTGCTAATTGCTATAAATAGCGATGTAACCTATAACTGCAGCAAATCAGTTGGAATTGCATTTAAACTAAAGACAATTTTGATTAAAAATCTCCCGAGATTCTAGATTACTGAGATTTTGTTGCGACGAAGTTTTGGAACATATTACAACAGGAAGTGAACAACTAATCGCGATGACATTACAACAGCGGGCTGCACGGTGGTGTAGTGGCTAGCACTGTCGCCTCACAGCAAGAGGGCCGCGGGTTCGATTCGATGTGTGGAGTTTGCATGTTCTCCCCGTGGCAGCGTGGGTTCTCTCCGGGCTCTCCGGCTTCCTCCCACAGTCCAAAGACATGCTGCAGGTTAATTGATCTCTAAATTGCCCATAGGTGTGAATGTGAGAGTGAATGGTTGTATGTCCCTACATGTGCCCTCGATGGACTGGCGGCCTGTCCAGGGTGTCCCCTGCCTTCGCCCTATGTCAGCTGGGATAGGCTCAAGCGCCCCGCGACCCTAATGAGGATAAGCGGTATTGAAAATGGATGGATGGATGGATTACAGCAGCGTGAGCGTCAGTCAACGTGAGAGGTCCTTCTGGAGCTGCTGCAGCCCCAACTCTGGTTGGGTTTGGGGGATGGTGCACATGCCTCGGTCCTTTTTCAAACTTTAAATTAGTGATTAAGCAGGGAATAACACTTTGGAATGTTTTCATTGCTGCCATTACAACTTAAATAACCTTTTATTATGGTTTAAATGCCCCTGTTGCAATGTATATGTCCAACAATCCACTATAATAGCACTTTTTTTGTGAATATTTCTTCATAGTTCGAGTGAACTGTGACAGTATAGCATTACATTACAATCTCACATGTGTGGGTTTAAATTGACTTAATATCCTTGTAATGTGACAATGGGATGATTGCTGTGGGTCACTTATTTCAGCTCACCTTGCATGTTTGCCAAACCCTTATCAGTTTCAAACAACACAGTGATAATGCACTGATAGTTGACATCAAGATTAGTTTATCGCCATCTATAGAATGGGTGGTAGATGGAGAGGCAATGTGGGTTGGAGAGAGCTGTGGTGAAGCTTTCAGGAGGAATATTGTTTAAAACTTGAAAGTGTTGATATGCCCCCGTCCCCCTTGACACACTAGGTGAAACTTCTCCCGGCCTATTCAAATAAGTGCTTTATTAGTCAACGGTAATACTGGTCAAACATGGTGAGACAACAAGGTATTCGTCGAAATGTTTGAAGAACATTGTGTGAAGAGCTGGCATGATGTGGCGATAAAGCTGGGGACAACAATCTACAGTCAGCAGCGTCTACTATCAATAAAGGTGTGGATTAAGATTCCCAAATGGCATTTTTACTTTTACATTAACCAATAGCCCATGGCGGTGAAAGGTTGACCTGAGGGATGTTCAGACCTGCGTTTAATTCACAAAATCCGTCCTTCATGCTGTGAAAAGATGGTACTTATAGGCATTATGTTATTTGTCTTTTTTAAATGTACAAACAAGTCTTAGCAGCAAATATATAATGACCAGATGCCAACCGGATAATAGACAAAACAAAGTATGTGACACAATATGAGAGATCCTACTGTGTTGTTATTATTAAAATGTGTTTAATTTCATGAATAGTATTTGGCACTGCGGCCTAACCACAATGTCTGCGTGGGCATTAATGCTTCGTTGGAAATATTGATTATTCCTGTTTTTAGATTAAGTGTAATTAATGTGCTTTAAAACTACCATTGTGTATTTATAGCCTTTTTTCCGTGTCTTTCTCGTGTTTCTAAAGGACATGGCGTCCTCTGGTTTGCTTTTTTGTTCAAACTGTATATTGTTCCTCCCTGACAGTGAGTCTGCAGTGCAAGATCCTCAAGTGTAACTCCGAATTTTGGGCCTCCACCTCAAGCTCTGGACCCGAGGAGGAGTTTTGCACAGCACTGCGAGCGTACAACGGCTGTGTACGGCGGACTGCGCGAACCTGCAGGGGCGACTTGGCGTACCACTCCGCCCAGCATGGCATAGAGGATCTAATGAGCCAACACAACTGCTCCAAGGAGGGGCCGACATCCCAACCACGTGCCCGCACACCTCTTCCTCCTCCACCTCCGCCGCTCCTGCCTGACAGCCAGGAGCGCTCCGATGGCCCAGAAGTGTGCCACTATGAGCGCAGTCTTCTTCGCAACACCGCGCCGCCCAACTACACCCACTGTGGCTTCTTTGGAGATCCACACCTCCGAACATTTGGTGATGACTTCCAGACATGTAAGGTGGAAGGAGCCTGGCCGCTCATCCACAACAAATACCTGTCTGTCCAGGTGACCAACACTCCTGTGGTGCCCGGGTCTTTGGCTACTGCCACAAGCAAGGTGGGGATCCCTTCTCTTCGTCCTGTATGCATGGGCAAAATAGTCTGCTTGGTTCCAAAACAATCTGGATCAAACATTAAATCTACTTAGGGCTGCGTGTAACAAGTATTTTTATTTATTGACTCATCTTCTGATTAATTTCTCCATTAATCAATGAAAATTGTCCATCACAATCCATGGTGGAACTTCTAATATATTTTGTTTTGTCTGATCCAACAGTCAAAAAACTCAATATTCAGAAAAAACAGCACATTATCACATTTAAGAAGCTGGTTTCAACTGTTGTTCAGACAAAAAAAAATCGCAACTGGAAGATTTATGCTTTTGGAATAACATTTTCACATTTTCTAGGCGAAAAACATCAAACCGACAAATTCATAAATAATGTAGATGATCATTAGTTGCACTTTGCTACATTGATTTTACATGTTGGTTGCAACAGAACATCTTACAGTTCATATTTTGGTTTGTATGACTCTCTCTTTATGTGGTCTGTCTGTAAGCTGCTGTGGGGCTGCTTCTCTTGTCAAACTGTGGACTCTGGTTAGTGTTTGGATGAGGTCCATAATGAAGCCAAACCCAGCTCAATTGCGAAGATCTTGATAAGCTTTATACATTATATGTTAGTATTAAAACAGCAGCGCTGCATCAAATGTTAACGCGAGGCTCCATTCTCCTTTTTCACAGTGGACGGCTCACACTGATGTTTGGCCTACTTAGAGTCCACACTGAGCCATTAAGTTAGGAAATGTCGCGTCTGCACGGAACTGCAGACATTTCCACTACATTATGAGATATATTCTTTCATAGCGTTATCAGCAGTGCATTCCTCATTATTGTTTTGTTTAATGGTACATGGGTTCGTTGGGACGTCTGTCCCTGAAATGGCTTTCAGTAGAACTTGAGGTCAAAAACAAAGAAGTCGGAGTATTTGTAGTTGGCAACGTTTTGGCAGCAATGATTATGGACCAAAGCCACTTTGTCCTTATGTACATTTGTAGAAAGTCTAATTTTCAGCAATTAAGGTTGCTTAATGATACTTTCTTTTACCAAGTAATGACATTTTTATAATGCTGTTCTTGGAAGCACATTAGACAAGCTTTTTTAAGATCTTGATTCTGGACAAAGGGAAAACAAGGCAAGAGCCAATGCCACCTGTGCAAACAAGGCCCATCTGCTAAAAGATCTGCAATAGCAGAGCTCTTGCTCCAGCGAATAAAACTGTCTGGTTATTTATATCTTCATTCTGATGGAGGGATAATGGAGTCATTTTTGGTTGTTTTCATTAAAAGCTTTATAAAAGATCCTGGGGAGAGAAAAAACAAGTTAATGTAGGTGGGAAATGTAACCCGAGAGAAGTTGGAATTGAGACAGAACTGGTGCAACAGATAAATTGTCACGCTAATAGCGTATTCTGTAGGCTCCCTCCGTCACAAGCGAGCAGACATCAGTCCCTCGGCTTTCCTGGTATCGCTGCTCCAACAATGGCTCATTGGTGTCCTGATGAAACCAAGCTTGCCGAGTCCTGAGCGGTCTCCCTTAATTAGCTGCAGAGTATATCGCTCTGTGCTGGCCCGACGCCACTCCCTGGGGCATAGTTCTGGGGTTCACAGGCAGGTTTTTCAGCGCTATGAATGGATCGTCTTTGTGTCTGCAAACTGAGGCCTGATTTTACATGGCTGAGACTCGTGTTTTTTGAGGGCGTTTACCTTGGCCTCCCCTATGTTGAGCCAGTGCTGAAATATGACACTTAAGTGGGGTAGATGGCACATATTGCACTTAATGCAAATGTATAAGCATTTCCCTTTTTTAGAAATTTACATTTACTGCTGTTTTACTAGGATTCTGTACGTTACCAGAGAAGCGCCGCAACTAATGTATGTCTACATACTTGCATTTATGCTGAGATGTCTTTTTTTCTTTTTCTGTTCTCCTGCAGCTGACAATCATATTCAAGAACTTCCAAGAATGTGTGGACCAGAAGATGTACCACGCAGAGACGGATGAGCTGCCAGCTGCGTTTGCAGATGGCTCCAAGAACGGAGGGGATCGGCACGGAGCTAACACCCTGCGCGTGGTGGAGAAGGTTCCTGGGCAGCATGTGGAGATTCAGGCCAGGTACATTGGAACAACCATAGTGGTCCGGCAGGTAGGCCGCTACCTGACCTTTGCCGTGCGGATGCCGGAGGAAGTGGTGAACTCGGTGGAGGAAGGCGATAACCAGGACTTGTACCTGTGTCTTCACGGCTGCCCTGCCAACCAGCGCATCGACTTCAGAAACTTCAAGACTCGAGCAGCGGAGGCCCACAGCGCAGGCAGGATAAGGGGCGGCACGGCGGCGCATGGATTTACCTACCAGTCTGCCAAGGCCAAATGCAAAGAGCGGCTCCCGGTGGAGGACCTGTACTTTCAGTCATGCGTGTTCGACCTCCTCTCCTCTGGAGACATAAACTTCACCATGGCCGCCTACTACGCCTTTGAGGATGTAAAGATGCTCCACTCAAACAGCAAGAGATACCACATCTTTGAAAAAAATGCTTTTATGAGTAATTCAGGCCAGAAGGGCAAAGATATTCTTTCTCTCCTCTTCCTCAACGCCCTCGCTGTCTTACTGTGGGTTGAATGTTGCACAGTTCATCTATAGTTGCTTGACCACAGTATCCTCATGGTGTATCTGTCTGTGAGTGTTAGAGTACCATTGCCACGTCGTACATTGGCTCCTCTCGTCTGCTCCGGTTCTGTAACTTGCCAGTAGGGTCCTCCCAGCCCGGAGTCTCATTTTAGTAGGATTGTCATGTCTTGGTCTAATGACAAGTAGAGGTCACCGTGCTCCCACCTATCATCACATGTGTTTAGCTGGTTCATAGGATTGGTCTTTGATGAGAGCAGCGGTGAGAGAGCCCAGCGACCCCAGAGCTCAGGATATCCACCTAGGATTAAATCCCACATTCTCACCGGACCTGCATGCCTATGGGAAGCCGGACAAGATGATCTTTTGCAGAAAGAAGAGTTTGCTGATCCTCCGCTCCTGATCCACTCATTGGTGCTGAGCCAGTGAAGCTCTCTGTGGCTCATGTGGCGAAGCGAGAGGACCTGACAGGGGCTTTTGTTAACCTAAGGCCAGAAGCAGCTCTATGTTTGATTAGTTTCCAGCTTTGGAAAAGCCTGAGCCTTTTGGAAGAAGCACTCAGCCAAAAGCATGTCAGAGCAGCGTCTCCAGTTGTCTGCTGTGGAGATTAATGCGTCATATTGTAATACAATTGTGAGTGTGTGTCTGTGTGTGTCTGTGTGTGTGTGTGTGTGTGTGTGTGTGTGTGTGTGTGCGCGCATTAGTCAAATATGTGTGCAGAACTCTGCATCTGTGGTTAATTGTGTGTGTTTGTGGGTCCAGGAGAAATCTTTCCCATATCTGTGGAACCCAACATTTCTGAAATAGAAAAGATGAGGCGCTTCAAAATCTGTCAATAGGGCCTTCATCCACCAAGTAGCAAATGTCTTTTTAAAGATCTCTTTTCAGTGTCATACAGACGACTTTCACCCCATTGCTTGGGTGTTGATCAGACAGTGTTTTGTATTTTACGTCTGTAATGTGACTGTAGCGAACAAGAAAAGAGCAACCTTAGTTAAGGGCACTCGTAGCGTTTACAGAATGCAGATCAACCTGTCGCACTTAGAGGGCTCTTAAATAGCATTTTGTGATTTTAACTCTCCATTTCAAGTCTGTGGTGTAGATACTGTTAGTAGTAGCTGTTGAGACGTCACCGCTAGTCAGTTTAGCATTTTATGGACTACCAGTGTGGTGACCTGACTGTGGCTTTGTGCATAAATGATAAGCATATGGCGGTAGACGTGATTTCATGGCTTAAGTCATTGCCAAAGAACAAGCCCATGTGCCAACATTTCCCTCAACTGAATTTCCATCTTTCAGTTTTTAACAATTCACATTAGGGGGATTCTTAATTGTGTATATATATAACTTTGGTTTGTTGGTGAATTCTGCATTACAGTAACACACTGTAAAAGCAGCATTAGTTTTTGTTTTAAGCTGTCGCACCTTTTACTTTTCATGTGTTTCACGATAACTTTCCATTTGAACTCTGGCGCTCAGCTGCAGCATCTGGTAATGTGCAAGTCATCCATGTAGATCCAGTTGCTACTCTGGCACAGTTTTACGGCCATTTATCCTGTACACTGAAGTATTTGGCAGGCCTTACTACTGCTATTTGGAACATGTAATGGTGCAGCCGGACGGCAACAAAAAAAGTCATACAAACAAATGATTGTAATGTTGAATCTTGTGTTAATAGATGTAATTTGTGTTGTGAGTTTTACAGTATATGGTTCTACATTTGAAATGTGAGGTTGTACATATGTTTTGTGAGTTTTAAATTTGTATATTACCAGTTGTGTTTTGAATTGATCACTCCTGTTTTTGTACATTTTGGTGAATGTGAACCTTTTTTGATTTGAAAAAGGGATTTCTTGCAAAAACATGAACGGCACAGAACAAAATATTCTTTACTATATACAGTATACTCACCTATTCTCTGTGGAGTAAGTGATACACTGCTGGTTGTCATCACTTTAAATAAAACATGCTAAATGCAGTCCACATCATCTAGAAACTGAATGTAGAACGTTTTCTGGGGTGTTCATGTTTTTGAGTTTAAAGCACTTTATGTTTTCTTTACCATTTAGCTCTTATTTTGTTTGAATTTCTGTGTCAGACTTGTAATGGTAGAAAAGAGGTTTTTTAAAATTGCTCAATGGGAAAAGCCAGAAAGATCAAACTGTTTGTATGTAGAGCAAATGTGGTGCCACACGCCAGCTGTTTATAATGTAAATTATTTATTGAATAAAAGAAAATGTCTTGTTAAGGAGGTGCCCACTTGTCTCAGTTGCTGTGAGAGCAGTTGTTTAAATTCAGTTTCTTTTCATAATCCAGTGTTTGACTGCCCCCTGCTGTACAGATGTGGTGGTGAATGGGAACAAACGTCTAAAGAATAATCCCAGTCATGAAGTCTTAGTAAAAAGTCAAACTTAAGTTTTGTATAAATGAGCTGAAAGTAACATTCTTCAATGCAGACAAATGTTATAAAGGATGACTGTCTATAGAACACCAAAGGCATGATTAAGAAAGTTATATCCCAGATATATGCATCTGTTAATTGTAGCATACAAGAGGAAAGTTTATTGGATACATTCCCTATAATTATGTTGACATTATCAATATATGCTATTAGAGATGGTATCTATAAACATATTAAATGAACAGGGATATAGTTAACATTTTGAGTGAGAGCTGTCGAAATGTTCAAATTAAAGTTAACGAGCACTCCAAGGTTGATATAAAAGTAAAACATCTTTGTAATTTACCAGCAATTACAAATTAACTTTAAAATCTCTTTTTTATTGGCTTTTAAAATCACCAGAATTCCTGTATATCACAGCTCGTGCCCATTTATGCAAGAGAAAAGTAAAAAAATAAGATGCAAATTCATAACTTCATAATATTACATCAAACTCCACATAGCAAGTGTCATCACAGCCGTAACATCCTCCTAATGTAACGTAGTGCTACAGTATGTTGAAAAGTAATGTGTTAGTAAAATAGAATTTAGAGAATGAAAAACAACTGAGTCTTAAGCAGATTCAAGGTTTCAGCTCAACTGCTGCACCCTTAAATGTAATTTAATGACTTGGAAGAAAGTGCCACTTTATGTGGCTTAAAATATGAATAATTCCATATTGCTACGAATAATGTATTCATGTCACCTTACTGAGTCACTTTACTATTGTGTCTCTACGCTGCCATGTTTAGCCATGTGTTCAGTACACTTTTGGTGAGTTGAGTCAGACATAAACCTTTGACAACATCTAATCTCAATCTCACTACATCAGGCCACAACGCAGCGTAATCTCCGGTAATCCGGAGGTGTTTTGAAAAATATGGAGGCGCCTCATCTCACCAGCCTGTGATGGTTTTTGGGCCTCGGTGACTGTGTATTAACCTGTTATCTCTTAGTACTTCATTAAAATATACAATAATATATTAATTATTATAAATAATATAATAATATATAGTATTTAAACTAAAATAGTTTAAATCTGAAAGTAGCCTAATTTATTAAAATAAAATATAACACAAAAATGACACAGTGTTTTATTAGTCTTATCATTGCCATATGATTGTGATCAAACTAAATACTTATACCGTTTCCATCAATGAGCGTGTTTAAAGTTAATAAGTCATTTATGTGCATGAAAGAAGGGAAGTCCTACCGGGAATGTTATAAGTAAAAAATATCTGACGCAAAGGAGGGTCAACTGCAAGTTGTTTGTAAGATTAGTGTTGAGATAAATCAACATGCAATAAATCACTCAAATCATTGCAGACGTTCATGAGACCCGCCCTGACCAGGAAGAAGGATCAGAATCTCCGCCTATCGGATCCTACGCTTCACGGATGACGGCGCATTCAGTCCATCTATCTCATAATTTCGACATTCTATCTCATAATTATGACTTACCATGGGAATACTTTTATTATCACAGCTACATTTTAATCTTATTTTTTTCTTTTCCTGGCAAAAATGGGCTTCTATACATACATCTATTGAACTTTTTCAATAAGTAATATAAGTGGTGACATTTATGAACGCAACTCTTAAATAAGTCATTTCACTTATAATTCTCATTCATTCTTACACGTAGTAATCCTGAAAATCCATTGCACGTCTTTGCTGAGGATACGATATCATTAAGCAATTGTGAAAATAAATTAGCAGCTGGATTTTTAACAAGTCAGCCATGAGAAAATCAGAGTAGACACATTTTCAGTGTGTAACAAAGTTTATTACATATGTCCAAACATATGTACAGCACATTTCTCACGAAGAGTGGTTTTGTCACAAATATAAACTATTAGACTTTCTTAAAGAACTTTCGATACAGGAACAGGCGCTTGCTTAACGCTGGCTGTTCACTGCAACAGGTCCGCTAAGTGCCCGGGGCGAAACACACGGGATTTCTTTAAATTGAGCTTTTTCTCATCAAATTCGACAACACTTTTTGGAAACCACGGAACCGCATGACGATTACCAGAATAAGTGGTCCCTTAACCAGTTCACTTTGAGCAATTTCCTTAAAATGACACTGTAATACTACACCCTGCCTGTATTAGGCCCCAGTACTGTCCATGAATATACAGTATGATAATACACACATAAATAAGGCACAAATGGAGAAGCATTTAAAAAAAAAAAAAACTGTTGAGGACCAGAGCAGGTTTGGCACAGGAAAAGGGTGACCGAAGGTAATACAAATAATTAAATGTCATCAGCAAAACCCTGATAACCTTGAAACAACCTACCGGCAACAGCATTACCAAACAATAGATAAGGAAAGAAAATGTTTTATCACAAAGTATTTTCAGACATCATTGAGAACTTACATACTGTGGGTGGAAAGATGAATTAATGAAACTACACTGATGTACCATACTTAGCCACCAGAATACTGAAAGGCATCAAAAATAAAAAGGATTGTCCCAAGTTATAGTGTTATCAGCCTTTGCACAATATGTTGCAATAAATACTGCTTACAAAGCTTCCATTTCATCGGGCCTAGCAAGAGGGAAAGTGAACAAAGCAAGAGGATTGCAATGATTTATACAGCTACACAAGTACAGAAATAAGGATCATTTGTACACGAGTCATACGAGTTTGCTAAAAAACATTTTCAAACGACTTGTAGTGTTTAGAGGAAACATACTGGCTTCGTTGGTCATTCAAATTTCAGAAGAATTAGGCCGTGCCAACACATCACCATTTTAACCCACATGGTGATTCAGCTACATGTTCGAGGTGCAGATGATGACGAACACGTTACACATTCCACATGGCTTCGTATTGAAATCTTCTAATGACATCATTTGCAATACTTACAGCTAAATAATGTCCATGTCATGCTTCCTTTGGGAAAAATCCCAACATTTACCATTCAGAAAGGCCAAAAGCCTTCAGGCACTTTTAGGATTGAGATCAGTCATCAGTTCTTGTATCCTAAATTCTCCTTAGAAAATAGTCCACGGGACTAAGCATCCATAAGCACTCCTCTCAGTCTTACCATGTAGACTGATTTGAGTCAATTCATTTAAATAAAGATGCTTGTTTCAGTTTTCTTTTACCATGAAGATGACAGATAAACAAACTTCTTCCTTCATGGCGTCATTCACAGCAAGTGTCACTGGGAGAATAGAGCAAAGTAGTTTTGCTGGTAAAGAGAGTTGATCTCCTTTCCAACTGTGAGCTTATAATTGGCAAGTCCAGACTCCATCAGCAGCCTTGGCTTCCTTTTATGTTTTCCTGTTGTTCCAGTTCGGTTCTGCTGTGGCATTTGGCTCTGCAGGCCGCTCTGGTGAAGAGCGAGAGTCCTGGGGAGACTTGTGAGTCTGCGGGGAGCGAGGGTCCTGCAGCGGGGGAGCTTTGTCGGGGTGGAAGGGCCTGCTATAGTGCTCTGGCCCGGGTGGACCCGTTGGCCTCTGCTCCGGCATCCTCCGGAAGTCCTGTAGAGGGCCTTCTCTTCCCTGGTGGTAGTTGGTACGGAATTCATCAGAACGCCTCCTTTTGGGATCTGAATGCCTGAAATATCATTGATAGCATTCTTTTAAACCAGCGGTGTGGCATAGGGATGTACAATTTATCGAACTTCAATCACGATTTTGGCTTCCATCGATTATGAGTACAAGATAAGCAACAAAATACGATTATTATCATCATTTTGCAAGGCACTTTCATTTTGACTAAATCCAGTGCACCCTTTTCCTGCAGGTCAGAGACCCCGGGCCTCGCCGGAGGGACGGTGTTGCTTTATAGCAGCTGTCGCCAGGACCTCGCCGCTGAGTGCTTGATGTGACTGTCAACTGGGCTGAGCGTCCTCAGTTTGGCAAGGACAGCCAAACACAGGCTCTGTCACATGTGACTTCGCTTTATTGTGCCATCAACTCATCACCAGTCATATCAATACAACCAATGTATTTATGATTTCATTGATTACAAGAGCACAAAGGTCTTCACAGGTCTTGCCTCCTATTTTTGCTTTTGAAGTACACCCGGTTGATGCATTTCAATGCATGATGTTTCCAAAGTGAAATGAGCAGTCATGTTAAATAATCAGGATTTATTATTATTATATTAAGCAAAATAATTGGAATTAGGATTTAATATATGTTGATTAATTCGAAAAATCCTAATTCCAATTATTTTATATATATATATATATATATATATATGACATAATAGTTCCTAATTTTAAGACTCAAAAACTAAACATGTAACCGGAGTAATTTACCTGTCATAATAGGGTCTTTGACCCCGGTGGTCCCGGTCGTTGCCGTACTGCTCGTACGGCCTTTTTCGAGGGGGGCTGTTGTTGCGGTAACTGCCTGAGCTGCGGTACGAGTCTCCATGTGGTCGTCGATCGCCATAGTGATCCTTGTAGCGATCATACGGATGATGTCGGTCTCCCTGCCACGACGGGTTGCTGTTACTTGGGTAATTGTACTTACGGTCCCTCTGCCAGTCTCCTCTATCTGTCATGAAACATATAAAAGCTGATATCAAAAATAGAATTCCAATATTCATTACCACTCTGGCGTCTGTATGGTGAATATGAATCTACAGCCAGGACACGATTAGCTTAGCTTAGCATAAAGAATGGAAACAGGAGGAAACAGCTAGCCTGGCTCTGTCCAATGTTAACTAAATCTACCCGCCTGCACCTTTAAAGCTCACTTTGTTTCCTTCTTGCGCACGTACCATCATTGCCAAAGTGCCGCTTATTAGTCGAGTTGTATGACTCTCGGTGGTGCCCGTGGGGGCCTGCCTGAGTCGAGTGAGATCCGGGTTTAGAGGACGACTGAGTACCCGTGGAGTCTCTACTGGAACCACAGGACTCTGGTCGGAAGTTTTTCCCCCTCCCTCCAGAATCCTCCTTCTTCTTCTGCTCCTTCTGGAAAAGCAACAGGATATGTTCAGTGTTGGTTTTGTACAACACCGTATGTCTACCTCTTGATACACCAGAGTTAAAAATAGGATCCACTCGCCTCTTCCTCGTGCGATCGCTTCTTTTGTGCCATTTTGTAAAGCTTGTGAAGCTTCCTGGCACCAAACTCTGTAAACTTGGACACAAAAATCCAGAGGTTTCTGCCGAAACGGGAAGAAATAATCACAAGCAGAGTTAAACAGGTGAGCACCGTGATTCAATACACAAAAGGTAATACGGTGTAATCATCTTACCTCCGCCATATTTTGACATGTTCAGGGTCACTGTAGGCTTTAAGGCACTCTGTGATTCGGTCTCCAATCTTCAGTAGGCATGTGCGAGTGTGCTGGAGCTGCTCCTGGTCAGACAGACCCTCGTCTGGTTTATCCAGCTGCTTCAGGGCCTTTTTCACCGGCCTCATGCGCTCCTTACACTAGACGCATGTACACATTGCTGATGTTATTGTAATGCACTGCTCGCAAACTCCTTCTCAAATATCACTGGCTTAATCTTTGCACAAGAATTAAAGAGACTTACAACACTGAAAGTATCCTGGTCAAGTTCATCATCCTCCTTCCCTTCAATGGGAACGGGGTCGGACCCAGCCGTTATGTGAACTGGACCTTCAGTCTTCTTCCCTTTAACTCCTTTAGCCTGGAATACCAAAACACCGGACATAAAGACAATTAACCTATAATTCATAATCAATAGATTGTTCACAGGATGGTGACAGACTGGATAGCCATGTTCCTTTAGCTACATGTTGCATTTTACAGCATAAACAGATATTATCCCATAGACCTTACATCCATGTAAGTTTGAGAAAAGCACACAAGGTCATGAATACTTTATCTGAAATACCTTTTCTTTTCTGGGCTTGGCACCCTTTTTTTCTTTGTCCCCGTCCTTTTCCTTTTTAGGAGTTCCCTGTTTTTCTTTGTTCTCTTTGTTGTCCTTTTTCTTTTGTCTTTTCTTGGCAGGGGACTTCTCCGTTCCATCATCCTGTTCAAACACGAGACAGCGTATGTTAAACAATATGACAGTAGGTCACACTTTGTAGTTTCCTACTTCACAGGGCATGATTTGTAGTCTGGTGGGTCATTTATCAAGGTGCATGGTTTTGTTGGTATGGCTTTGCTGGACAACAAAATCAAGTGTTTCAACTCAAACCTTCGACACAGAGGCATAACTAAACCGACAGACTAGCAGGTCACACTGACCTTGACCTCGCCCTCCTCCGACGGGTTGTCGGACAGGCGGGGGGAGGAGATGTCGTTGCCCTGCTCATCCTTGAGAATCTTGTTCTCCTTTTTCACTCGAGGCTTCCTCTTCTTCACTTTAACCTTTGGGGGAACAGACTGGATGAGCTGTGTCAAAGGAAACCTTCATGTGGTGAACACAGTATCGATGAGTTGCTCTGGTTAACGGCAGCCTACCTCCTCCACTGTTTTAGACAGGTCTGTGCTGTCTTGTTCTTTTTTCAGCAGCTTGAGAAGATACTCGGCTCTCGCCTGCAACTGCTTGGCCTGAGGCTTCTTACTTGGGTCGTCTGGGAGAATCTGTGCCGAGGGAGGTAAATGTTGCATGATTAAAAGAGGTGCCGAGAGGTGCTAATGAGATGCATTGAGAAATCTAGCTGCCGTCTAAACATTCTGACCAGAACTTGACTTAAAAAAAATAATAATTTCAAAGCTTTCACAATAGCTAAACGGGCCAGTTTTGATCCAAAAGTATAACATAAAGATACCAATTTGTGTCGAGTGTGTGCTTAATTTCTAATATTTAGATTTTCATTTATCTCCAACTTGGTGATAAAAGGTAGAAATTAGACATTTGCCTTGTCAGCGAGTTTAAGGTCAGGATCCGTCTTGATCAGGTCCCAGTTGCCAAAGCCGTGCTCATAGATACCAAGCAAGAGCTGAACGTCATCCTGCAGCTCCCAGTCAAAGTCAAAGTGGGCTATCTTGACTCTGCATGTCAGATTGAACCTGCGGGAAACAGATTCATCAAATTTAATCTGCAACACAAACAGACCGTTTCTTTTACATCTTAATTTGAGTGCAATGCAACGCCCGTGCTGCTCCTCATCTCCGCAGTGGTATCTTACTTGTTTCTCTCAGCAGGATTGGAGGGCACCACTTTGTGCAGGGGCTCAAACTCTTCCTCGTGCTGGATGATGGACTTGGCGTTGACCTGCACTCCCGAGATCTTGATGTTAATTCCTCGCCGCTTCCCAGGACCTTTAGCTGAAATAATAACATGCGTATTCTTTTTTTGGGCCCGAAAAAATGCTCCGATTTCCAAGAAGTCCGACCGAGTAAAACCAACATACCTTCAACTGGGTTCTCTTTGAGGTGCTCCTCATGCTCCTGCACTGCAGTCACACAGCTAGTGTGAATCAGTTCACCAAGTCTCTTCAGGTCTGCAATGGATTTGTCAACCAGCTCAGAGTCTCGGGCGATGGCCTCCAACCTGAGTACAGAAAGACTCACTTGACTGTTTGAGCTATGAAGATGTCTCACAAACCATGCAGTCTAATGATGTAGCCGCACATTTATTAGTAATATAATGTAGCAACGTTTACCTTTCGAGTGGAGATCCAAATTTCTTGTATGCCTTAATGAACCTGTAAATAATAGTATCATGAATACATTTTATTGTATAATATATAATTAATTGTATTTACACAAATAAAACAAAATACTTTA
This sequence comes from Cyclopterus lumpus, assembly GCF_009769545.1. Lineage (NCBI taxonomy): Eukaryota > Metazoa > Chordata > Actinopteri > Perciformes > Cyclopteridae > Cyclopterus > Cyclopterus lumpus. The sequence continues at coordinate 12,415,449 of NC_046971.1, read as the reverse complement.
CCTGCGGATCTCTGCATCAGTGAAACCCTCCACATGGTTTTTGCGGGCTCTGGGTCTGCCTCTCTTCTTTGGCCTCTTGTCGTCATCACTATCATCAGTCTCACTTTCAGAGCCTGAGGAGCGGTTCTTCAGCTTGGAGCCCACATCACTGTCGCTATCATTTGCCTGAGCCTAAAAGACAGAGGAACCAGAGCAACACCTTATGACCGGATACAAATGAGATGCTGGAAGATAGAACGCATTGTAAAGTATGATTCTGAAATCAAGCAACATTTTGTTGGTTTTAAAATGAATCTGTAAACTTACCCTCTTGTTAGAGCTTCTGCTCCTGGGCAGCATGAAGATGTCATCCATCTCCCGCTGCTTCTCCTCCTCCTCAATTTTCCGTCGCTGCTCTTCAGGGATGATATCATCCCATTCCCGTATGGGCCTATCCACAAGCTCTGGAACGCTCTCTTCCATGCTTGAGAAATTGGCAACCTGCAGAGAAATGAGGAGGAAGATTTCAGATTTTGAAAGGGGGGGATCTTTAGATACTTTACAATAATGCTACAGAACTAAAAAATGACAGGAACCTTAAACTGAGATAGAAGTTCATCCGTAGCACTTGAGCCCTGGTCACTTTCTCTTGTTTCAGCCAACCTCAAGATCTCATCGATATCCATCTCCTACAGGAAGAAATACATTCTGATTAAATTCCACGAATATGGAACACATATTGGTACTGCACACAAGATTATTACTTGTTGGATTACCTGCGGTTCAGACTCCTCTCCTTCTGCCTCTTTGAAAAGCTCCTCTGCACCAAACTTGAGGATGGCAGTCAGTTCTTCTTTGTTGAATGGGTTTGAACTGGAACCAAAACAACAATGTTAAACACACAGAGTTTCAGTGTCCAAATATTAAACACAATGATTTTTGACATCTTACTTTGTGTTTCCTGAGTTGCTGTCAAGTACAGTCCGACCGGTGGTGTCCATTCTCTGAATGACAAGATGGTCCAAGACCATCTTCTTCTTTGCCCTCTCAATGATGTCCTCCTCCACTGTCCCTTTGGTGACCAGTCGATAAATATTCACCTACCAAAGGTAAGCGTTGATGTAATCTTCTGACAAAACAACTATCATTTTAATTATATATCATATTTACAGTGAAAGCCATTATTTGGGCCACATATTACCTGTTTCTTCTGGCCGATCCTGTGAGCCCTGGCTTGTGCCTGCAGATCATTTTGAGGGTTCCAGTCAGAGTCAAAGATGACGACGGTGTCTGCCGAGGCCAAATTTATCCCTAAACCTCCAGCTCTGGTGGACAACAGGAAGCAGAAGTCCTGGAACACAAATGAAACTGTTAATACAGCTCTCAATTAGCAATACACCACACACCATTTGAAAATGGTAATTGTTACTTAAATGCTGCTCAACCTCAGA